>NC_057799.1:287065501-287292182 GCF_018294505.1 Triticum aestivum
TGCGGGCCTTGGCGGGCCGCGGCGTACGGGCGGCGGGTGGAGGCCATGTGGCGCGCTGTGAGAGGCCGGGCGCGGCGGCGGACGCGTCCGGTGGCGGCGGGGAACGATTTTAGCTAGGGTTTCGTCCGGATTTCGGAGGGAGAGGTATTTTTATAGGTAGAGGGAGCTAGGTGACTCCAAATGGAATGCGGTTTTCGCCCAGACGATTGTGATCGAACGACCTAGAGCATGGAGGTGACTTAGATGGGTTTGTGGGCTGTTTGGAGGGGGTTTTGCTGCAACACACAAAACGAACTTTGCGGTTACCCGGTTAACCGTTGGAGCACCAAACGACCTCCAAATGGAACGAAACTTGACAGGTGGTCTACCGGTGGTATACCAAGGCCACTTGACAAACCTCGGTCCATTCCGAGAACGTTTAACACCCGCTCACGAAAAGAAACAAGAGGGACGCGCCGGTGCGCGTGGGAGTGCCGGATTGCAAAACGGACAACGGGGAAAATGCTCGGATGCATGAGACGAACATGTATGCAAATGAGATGCACATGATGACATGATATGAGATGCATGACATGAACAAAATGCAAAACGGAAAACAAAACCCGACCACGAAGGGAATATCATAACACATAGCCGAAAAATGGCAAGAGTTGGAGTTACAAATATGGAAAGTTACATCCGGGGTGTTACATCCGAATAGGACAAGGAGAAGGGGGCGGCGCCCCCCCTTTCCTTCCTCTATCCCTCCTCTTTCCCCTCCACTCCTAATCCAACTAGGAAAAGGGAGGGAGTCCTACTCCCGGTGGGAGTAGGACTCCACCTGGCGCGCCCCTCCTGGCCGGCCGCACCTCCCCCCTTGCTCCTTTATATACGGGGGCAGGGGGCACCCTAGAGACACAACAATTGATCGTTTGATCTTTTAGCCGTGTGCGGTGCCCCCCTCCACCATAGTCCACCTCGATAATACTGTAACGGTGCTTAGGCGAAGCCCTGCATCGGTAGAACATCATCATCGTCACCACGCCGTCGTGCTGACGAAACTCCCCCTCAACACTCGGCTGGATCGGAGTTCGAGGGACGTCATCAGGCTGAACGTGTGCTGAACTCGGAGGTGCCGTGCGTTCGGTACTTGATCGGTCGGATCGTGAAGACGTACGACTACATCAACCGCGTTGTGCTAACGCTTTCGCTTTCGGTCTACAAGGGTACGTGGACAACACTCTCCCCTCTCGTTGTTATGCATCACCATAATCCTGCGTGTGCGTAGGAAATTTTTTGAAATTACAGCGTTCCCCAACAGTGGCATCCGAGCCAGGTTTTATGCGTTGATGTTATGCGCACGAGTAGAACACAAGTGAGTTGTGGGCGATACAAGTCATACTGCTTACCAGCATGTCATACTTTGGTTCAGCGGTATTGTTGGATGAAGCGGCTCGGACCGACATTACGCGTACGCTTACGCGAGACTGGTTCTACCGACGTGGTTTGCACACAGGTGGCTGGCGGGTGTCAGTTTCTCCAACTTTAGTTGAACCAAGTGTGGCTACGCCCAGTCCTTGCGAAGGTTAAAACAGCACCAACTTGACAAACTATCGTTGTGGTTTTGATGCGTAGGTAAGAATGGTTCTTGCTAAGCCCATAGCAGCCACGTAAAATTTGCAACAACAAAGTAGAGGACGTCTAACTTGTTTTTGCAGGGCATGTTGTGATGTGATATGGTCAAGACGTGATGAGATATAAGTTGTTGTATGAGATGATCATGTTTTGTTGAAGTTATCGGCAACTGGCAAAAGCTTTATGGTTGTCTCTTTATTGCATAAGATGCAAGCGCCAAATAATTGCTTTACTTTATCGCTATGCGATAGCAATAGTTGCAAGAGCAATAGTTGGCGAGACGACCATGTGACGACACATTGATATAGATCAAGATGATGGAGATCATGGTGTCATGCCGGTGACGATGGAGATCATGACCTTGCTTTGGAGATGGAGATCAAAGGCACAAGATGATGATGGCCATATCATGTCACATATTATGATTGCATGTGATGTTTATCTTTTATACATCTTATTTTGCTTAGTTCGGTGGTAGCTTTATAAGATGATCTCTCACTAAATTTCAAGGTATAAGTGTTCTCCCCGAGTATGCACCGTTGCGAAAGTTCTTCGTGCTGAGACACCACGTGATGATCGGGTGTGATAGGCTCTACGTTCAAATACAACGGGTGCAAAACAGTTGCACACGCGGAATACTCAGGTTAAACTTGACGAGCCTAGCATATAACAGATATGGCCTCGGAACACTGAGACCGAAAGGTCGAGCGTGAATCATATAGTAGATTTGATCAACATAAATGATGTTCACCATTGAAACTACTCCATCTCACGTGATGATCGGACATGGTTTAGTTGATATGGATCACGTGATCACTTAGAGGATTAGAGGGATGTCTATCTAAGTGGGAGTTCTTAAGTAATATGATTAATTGAACTTCAATTTATCATGAACTTAGTCCTGGTAGTATTAGCATATCTATGTTGTAGATCAATAGCTCGCAATGTTGCTCCCCGTTTAATTTTATATGTTCCTAGAGAAAACTAAGTTGAAAGATGTTAGTAGCAATGATGCGGATTGGATCCGTGATCTGAGGTTTATCCTCATTGCTGCACAAAAGAATTATGTCCTTGATGCACCACTAGGTGACAGACCTATTGCAGGAGCAGATGCAGACATTATGAACGTTTGGCTAGCTCAATATGATGACTACTTGATAGTTTAGTGCACCATGCTTAACGGCTTAGAATCGGGACTTCAAAGATGTTTTGAACATCATGGACCATATGAGATGTTCCAGGAGTTGAAGTTAATATTTCAAGCAAATACCCGAGTTGAGAGATATGAAGTCTCCAACAAGTTCTATAGCTAAAAGATGGAGGAGAATAGCTCAAGCAGTGAGCATGTGCTCAGATTGTCTGGGTACTACAATCGCTTGAATCAAGTGGGAGTTAATCTTCCAAATGAGATAGTGATTGACAGAATTCTCTAGTCACCATCACCAAGTTAGTAGAACTTCGTGATGAACTATAGTATGCAAGGGATAACGTAGACGATTCCCGAGCTTTTCATGATGATGAAATCAGAAATCAAGAAAGAGCATCAAGTGTTGATGATTAACAAGACCACTAGTTTCAAGAAAAGGGCAAAGGGAAAGAAAGGGAACTTCATGTAGAACAGCAAGCAAGTTGCTGCTCAAGTGAAGAAGCCCAAGTTCGGACCTAAGCCTGAGACTGAGTGCTTCTACTGCAAAAGGACTGGTCACTGGAAGCAGAACTACCCCAAATAATTGGCGGATAAGAAGGATGGCAAAGTGAACGAAAGTATATTTGATATACATGTTATTGATGTGTACTTTACTAGTGTTTATAGCAACCCCTCAGTATTTGATACTGGTTTAGTTGCTAAGAGTAGTAACTTAAAACAGGAGTTGCAAAATGAACAGAGACTAGTTAAGGATGAAGTGACGATGTGTGTTGGAAGTAGTTCCAAGATTGATGTGATCATCATCGCACAATCCATATAACTTTCGGGATTAGTGTTGAACCTAAATAAGTGTTATTTGGTGTTTACGTTGAGCATGAATATGATTGGATCATGTTTATTGTAAAACGGTTATTCATGTAAGTTGGAGAATAATTGTTGTTTTGTTTACATGAATAAAACCTTCTATGGTCATACACCCAATGAAAATGGTTTGTTGGATCTCGATCGTGGTGATACACATTTTCATAATATTGAAGCCAAAAGATGCAAAGTTAATAATGATAGTGCAACTTATTTGTGGCAGTGCCGTTTAGGTCATATTGGTGTAAAGCGCATGAAGAAACTCCATGCTGATGGACTTTTGGAATCACTTGATTATGAATCACTTGATGCTTGCGAACCATGCCTCATGGGCAAGATGACTAAGACTCCGTTCTCCAGAACAATGGAGCGAGCAACTGACTTATTGGAAATAATACATACTGATGTATGCGGTCCGATGAGTGTTAAGGCTCGCGGCAAGTATCGTTATTTTCTGACCTTCACAGATGATTTGAGCAGATATGGGTATATCTACTTGATGAAACACAAGTCTGAAACATTTGAAAAGTTCAAAGAATTTCAGAGTGAAGTGGAGAATCATGGTAACAAGAAAATAAAAGTTTCTACGATAAGATCGCAGAGATGAAATATTTGAGTTACGAGTTTGGCCTTCAGTTAAAACAATGTGAAATAGTTTCACTACTCACGCCACCTGGAACACCTTAGTGTAATGGTGTGTCCAAACGTCATAACCGTACTTTATTAGATATGGTGCGATCTATGATGTCTCTTACCGATCTACCACTATCGTTTGGGGTTATGCATTAGAGACAGCTGCATTCACGTTAAATAGGGCAGCATCTAAATCCGTTGAGACGACACCGTATGAACTATGGTTTGGCAAGAAACCTAAGCTGTCGTTTCTTAAAGATTGAGGTTGCGATGCTTATGTGAAAAAGTTTCAACCTGATAAGCTCAAACCCAAATCGGAGAAGTGCGTCTTCATAGGATACCCAAAAGAAAATGTTGGGTAAACCTTCTATCACAAATCCGAAGGCAAGATATTCGTTGCTGAGAATGGATCCTTTCTAGAGAAGGAGTTTTTCTCGAAAGAAGTGAGTGGGAGGAAAGTAGAACTTGATGAGGTAACTGTACCTGCTCCCTTATTGGAAAGTAGTTCATCACAGAAATCTGTTCCTGTGACTCCTACACCAATTAGTGAGGAAGCTAATGATGATGATCATGTAACTTTAGATCAAGTTACTACCGAACGTTGTAGGTCAACCAGAGTGCGATCCGCACCAGAGTGGTACGGTAATCCTATTCTGGAGGTCATGTTACCTGACCATGATGAACCTACGAACTATGGGGAAGCGATGATGAGCCCAGATTCCGCTAAATGGTTTGAGGCCATGAAATCTGAGATGGGATCCATGTATGAGAACAAAGTATGGACTTTGATTGACTTGCCCAAATGATCGGCGAGCCACTGAGATTAAATGGATCTTCAAGAGGAAGATGGACGCTGATAGTAGTGTTACTATCTATAAAGCTAGAATTGTCGCAAAAGGTTTTCGACAGGTTCAAGGTGTTGACTACGATGAGAGTTTCTCACTCGTATCTATGCTTAAGTCTGTCCGAATCATGTTAGCATTTGCCGCATTTTATGAAATCTGGCAAATGGATAAACAAAAATGCATTCCTTAATGGATTTATTAAAGAAGAGTTGTATATGATGCAACCAGAAGTTTTTGTCGATCCTAAAGGTGTTAACAAAATGTGCAAGCTCCGGCGATCCATCTATGGAGTGGTGCAAGCATCTCGGAGTTGGAATATCTGCTTTGATGAGTTGATCAAAGCATATAGTTTTATACAGACTTGCGGTGAAGCCTGTATTTACTAGAAAGTGAGTGGGAGCACTACAACATTTCTGATAAGTATATGTGAATGACATATTGTTGATCGGAAATAATGTAGAATTATTCTGCAAAGCATAAAGGAGTGTTTGAAAGGAGTTTTTCAAAGAAAGACCTCGGTGAAGCTGCTTACATATTGAGCATCAAGATCTATAGAGATAGATCAAAACGCTTGATAAGTTTTTTCAATGAGTACATACCTTGACAAGATTTTGAAGTAGTTCAAAATGGAACAGTCAAAGAAAGAGTTCTTGCCTGTGTTACAAGGTGTGAAATTGAGTAAGACTCAAAGCCCGACCACGACAGAAGATAGAAAGAAAATGAAAGTCATTCCCTATGCCTCAGCCATAGGTTCTATAAAGTATGCCATGCTATGTAACAGATCTATTGTATACCCTACACTGATTTTGGCAAGGGAGTACAATAGTGATCTAGGAGTAGATCACTGGACAGCGGTCAAAATTATCCTTAGTGCAATAAGGATATGTTTCTCGATTATGGAGGTGACAAAAGGTTCGTCGTAAAAGGGTTACGTCGATACAAGTTTTGGCAATGATCCAGATAACTCTAAGTCTTCATCTGGATACATATTGAAAGTGGGAGCAATTAGCTAAAGTAGCTCCGTGAAGAGCATTGTAGACATAGAAATTTGCAAAATACATACGGATCTGAATATGGCAGACCCGTTGACTAAACTTCTCTCACAAGCAAAACGTGATCACACCTTAGTACTCTTTGGGTGTTAATCACATAGCGATGTGAACTAGATTATTGACTCTAGTAAACCCTTTGGGTGTTGGTCACATGATGATGTGAACTATGGGTGTTAATCACATGGTGATGTGAACTATTTGTCAGAGTAAATGGTCACGGGTAGCCTATCCGACTCCCCCTGGCTCTTCGAAAAATTATTAGGCCATTCGAGCCTTCAAGCATATAAAGCATAGGGCCGCCTTCCCCCGGCCGGCTATCCCCAGGGCTGACTACCAGAAGGCGACCCGGCCTCAGAAACCTTCCCCAAGAAAGATACGAGATGGCCGCCTCCAGGAAGCCGGCCCCAAGAGGACCGACTCCCAGAAGCCGGCCATGAAGAAAGCCGACTCCCAGAAGCCGGCCAAGACTGCACCCACTAAGACTGTATCCACATAACGGCGATAAGTCGGGGTGTGGCCGCAGTACAACCCACTACCCCTGAATCCCGAAGCAGGCATGGCCACAGGGCGCCGTACGGGCCAGCCATCCCCCGTCCAGCGCGTCACTGTAGCCATGTTGGCCTCGATGTCACCCACGACAGGCGCCAGTACGGCCCGTGGGCGGCGGGCCCCTTTAGCCAGAGAGACACTTGAAGGCGGCCTGGCCTCCCCTAGTCGGCCAGGGGCGTGGCCGGCTCCCAACAGCCGGCTACTCCCTCCCTCGAAACATGTGCCTCATTAAGGAGACAAGACGAGGTAAGGCTACAGTGAGAGCCCGTGAGGCGGCGGCACTGTAGCCACGCTTACCTCGACAAAGCCCTCGTCATCAGAGGCGAGGCAACAGTAACCAGCCGCCGACAAAGCCCCCAAGCGGTGGGGCCGGCCTGTCGGCCAAGAGGCCAGCAGCCGGCGGGACCCACCAGTCGGCGGGCCCCAATGGCCGGCGGAGAAGCCGGCGGGCATAGACATAACGGCTGGGACCCGCGCCCAGCCGGATTACCATTGTACCCCTGGGGGGTAGGCCTATATAAACCCCCCGGGACACCCATGCAAAGGGTTGATCTCATAGAACTCCACACACCCCATAGAGAGGAAAGGAGAGCTAGCCTTGCCCTTCTTCTTCCTCTAGCCAAACAGCTCAAGGAGCACTTGTAGCTACTTGTACTGATCTAGTGATCATGCGGAGACCCCGCAGAGCAGGACTAGGGGTGTTATCTCCACGGAGAGCCCCGAACCTGGGTAAGATCCGCCGGCGTGCATGTCTTCGCCTCATCCCGTTTCCAGGCACCGGCGATGTCTTATTGGCTCCCACAATGATAAGCCACCCGTTGGCATATGTCGCACCTACCACCCGACATTTGGCGCCCACCGTGGGGCCAGGTGCACCATCGTCCGGAGACCTGTTCTAGACGGGAACCCTTTTCCTCCCCTGCGAGCGTAGCCAGCCTGCTATGCCCGATGGCGCTTGCCCCAACGCGCTGCACGGCGTCGACGACGCCTGCGCGGCGAGCTGCCTCGCTGACCTTCTTGGCAAGACTCGCATCTCTGACGAGCCCGCATCTGACGCGGGCACGGACTACCCCGAGAGCCGCCTCGTCAGCCTCCTCGACCAGCTTCACGTCTCCAGCGAGCTTGCTGTGGACTTGGAGTCGGTCGGCTCCACCGACCCGATGCTTGTCAACTCCGACACGGCATCGCTCGACGCCTACCCCTCCGACGTGGTAGTCTTCGACGACCCTCTCCCTCGAGCTGACAGTGGCAGTAGTGTTGTCACTGAGGTGCTGGTCATCCGCCATGCCGCCGACTCAGGAAAGAACGCCCACGACGCCCTACAAGCGGCGATGCATGACTTGTCCGTCCCCATCCCGGCTGACGCTGACGCCGAGACTCTGGAGCCACGCCACCTCGCCCTCATCGCGGAGGGCCAGAATATAGCCTCCATGAGACGCCTCACTGAGGCTCACCAGCGTGAAGTCGATCGCGCCGCCTTTGGTACGCCGCCTCATGGCGGGCCGAGCCGAGCCGGCCTCGTCAAGAAGCGCGGCGCGGCCATCGCCAGCATGCTGGGGGCAGACCGCCCAGTCTACGCCACACCGGTCGAGAATCTGCGAGCCGCCCAGGCGGCCGCAGAAGAGCTGAACGGGCTGGGGGCTGATGAGCTCCCCTACATGACAAGGCGCATCTAGCAGCTGATCGACGCGGCCGCAGAACGGCATGAAGCCGGCGCCCGCGCTGAGAGTCTTCCCCCACGCTGAGAACACGCCGCGAGATCCCGGTCGCCGACTGCGAGCAGCGGCCGCGCAAGGAAAGACAAGGAGCCGGCTGCCAGCCGCAGCCGGACTCGAATCACCATCGAGCACGACGCAGAAGGCCGCCCCCGAGCGGTGGAGCGCCACGACAATCCGCCTCCTCCCCTGCCTCGTGGGGAGAGATATCCCACCCCGCCGCCTGTCACGCATCCGACTCTCGGTGGCCGACTAGGCCACCCTGAAGGAGTCGGCGAAAACGACGCCCGCCACCGGATCGACCGCCTAGCACGATCCCTGGCGCTAGAAGAAGAAGACGATGTCGGCCCGCCTTGCTTTAGCCCCCGCATCCGCGACGAGCCCTTCCCCAAAGGGTTCTCGCTCCCCAGAGACACACCCAAGTACAACGGTTCTGTGAAGCCGGAAGATTGGCTCATCGACTACTCTACCGCTTTGAGCATAGCGAACGGCAACAGGTGCGTAGCCGTGAAGTACGTCCCTCTCATGCTTCAAGGCACGGCACACACCTGGCTAAACAGCCTCAAGCCCTACAGCGTCAACAGCTGGCTGGACTTCACGGAAGGCTTCGTCCGCAACTTCACCAGCACGTACAAGCGGCCTCCAAAGCCCCGCCAGCTCTCCTTGTGCGTCCAAGGGCCCAGCGAATCGACTCGCGACTACCTCACGCGATGGGCCGAGCTCCGCAACTCCTGCGAGGGGGTGCACGAGGTTCAAGCCATCGAATACTTCACCGCCGGGTGCCGAGAGGGCACCCTCCTCAAGCACCGACTCCTCTGCGACGAGCCGGCTACCCTCGATGAGCTGCTAGTCATAGCCGACAAGTACGCCACGGCTGACTCCTCGATGAAGACCGAGCTCCGAGTGGACGCCTCTGGGAAGGTGCTCACTCCGGCTCCCAAGACGCCGGCTAGAGACTCCAACCGGCGCCCCTACCAGAACGACCACAAGCGCAAGGCCCATATGCCGCCTTCCACCAGTCGGCAGGTGGCCACCGTCGAAGACGAGCAGCCCGAAGAACGGCCAGCTCCCAAGAAGAAGGGCGGCAGGCCGGCTTGGCAGCCGACCTTCTCCTACGAGCAGACTCTCGATGCCCCCTGCAAGTTTCACAGCGGCGCGAAGCCGTCCAACCACACGACCCGGAAGTGCCACTGGCTCACGCGGATCTCCAAGGGCGAGGGGCTGGTGCCGCCTCCGCCTCCCGGCCCGCCGCCTCCAGCCCCCCAGCAGCCGGCTGCTCGACCAGCAGTCGGAGCCATTCAAGATGAGTTCCCAGAAGAGCACGCCGCCTACGTCGTCTTCACGAGCCAGGCTGAAGACAAGCGCAGCCGGCGCCGACAGCACCAAGAGGTCAACGCAGTCGCCTCCAGCAACCCCGAGTTCATGCATTGGTCCGAAAGGCCTATCAGCTGGAGCCGGGACGATCACCCAGAGGTGATGCTGTCTCCGGGCTCCTACGCATTGGTGTTGGACGTCACCCTCGCGACAGAGAGGTGAGCTGCCCGATTCTCCCGCGTGCTGATTTATGGCGGAAGCAGTATCAACATACTGTACCGCGACACCATGGAGAAGTTGAACCTCAAGGCAAAGCAGCTCATGCCAAGCCGGACTATGTTCCATGGCATCGTACCCGGCCTGTCCTGTTCCCCAATCGGCAAGATTAAGATGGATGTTCTCTTCGGAGACAAGGATCCCTTTCGCCGAGAAGCCATCTGGTTTGAAGTAGTAGACCTAGAGAGCCCTTACCACGCCTTGCTCGGCCGACCTGGCCTGGCCAAGTTCATGGCTGTGCCCCACTACGCCTACCTCAAGATGAAGATGCCGAGCTCGAAGGGGATCATTACTGTAGCCGGCGACTACAAGAAGTCCATCGAGTGTGCTGCAGCCAGCAGCCTGCTGGCCGAGTCCCTCGTGGTTGTAGAAGAGAAGAAGATGATGGAGCGAGTTGTGGCCATGGCCGGCAAGCAGCCGGCCCTGTCCCCCAACCCCAAGGAATGTGATGTGCAGGGCTCGTTCCAGCCTGCCAAGGAGACGAAGAAGATACCTCTGGACCCAAAGAACCCGGAGAGGTTTGCTGTCATTGGAGCAAACCTGGACAGTAAATAGGAAGGCGAGCTCGTCGACTTCCTCCGTGAGAATCGAGACATCTTTGCATGGTCCCCAAAGGACATGCCGGGTGCTCCGAAGGATTTCGCCGAGCACAAGTTACATGTCCGAGCGGACGCGAAGCCAGTCAAGCAGCCTCTCCGCCGACTGTCGGAGGAGAAGAGAAGAATCGTAGGAGAAGAGATAGCCCGGCTCCTTGCCGCCGGCTTTATTATGGAAGTGTTTTTCCCATAGTGGCTTGCCAACCCAGTCTTGGTGTTGAAGAAGAACAACAAATGGCGTATGTGTATAGACTACACTAGCCTCAACAAAGCCTGCCCCAAAGATCCGTTTGCCCTGCCACGGATTGATCAAGTGATAGA
This sequence comes from Triticum aestivum, assembly GCF_018294505.1. NCBI lineage: Eukaryota > Viridiplantae > Streptophyta > Magnoliopsida > Poales > Poaceae > Triticum > Triticum aestivum. The sequence continues at coordinate 287,076,425 of NC_057799.1, forward strand.
CTCCACAGCCGGATGTGGGCTGTTGAGTTTCTTGGATGCCTACTCAGGATACCACCAGATCAAATTGGACCCAGCTGACCGCCTGAAGACCGCCTTCATCACACCCTTCGGAGCTTTCTGTTACCTGACTATGACATTCGGCCTGAGGAATGCCGATGCCACTTTTCAGCGTTGCATGCAGAAATGCCTCCTCAAGCAACTCGGCAAAAATGCCCACATCCACGTAGACGATATTGTGGTGAAGACGGAGAAGCGCGGTACCCTGCTGGAAGACCTCAAAGAAACATTTGCCAACTTGCGCCGATTCCAGATCAAGCTCAACCCCGAGAAATGTGTGTTCGGAGTACCAGCCGGCCAGCTTCTAGGCTTTTTGGTCTCCGAACGCGACAATTGAGTGCAACCCTGTGAAGATCAAGGCCATTGAGAGAATGGAGATTCCCACCAAGTTGCGAGACGTGCAGAAGTTCACCGGGTGCCTGGCCTCCCTAAACCGCTTCATCAGCCGGCTAGGAGAACAGGCTCTCCCCCTGTACCGACTCATGAAGAAATCCACTCACTTCGAGTGGAACGACCAAGCAGACCAAGCCTTCCATGAGTTGAAGAAGATGCTGACCACTCCACCTGTCCTGGCGGCGCCGACTGAGGAGGAGCCCATGCTCCTCTATGTTGCCGCGACTAGCCGAGTGGTCAGCACAGTCATCGTGGTCCAGCGCCCAGAAGAGGGCCGAGCCCAGTTAGTCCAGAGGCCGGTATATTATTTAAGCGAAGTACTATCCACCTCAAAGCAAAACTACCCGCACTACCAGAAGATGTGCTATGGAGTGTAATTCGCCGCCAAGAAGCTGAAGCCCTACTTTCAAGAGCATCCCATCACGGTCGTATGCACCGCCCCGCTTGCCGAGATCATAGGCAGCCAGGATGCATCCGGCCGGGTGGCTAAGTGGGCCATTGCGCTAGCTCCTTACACAATCTTCTATCAGCCCCGCATCGCCATCAAGTCCCAAGCGTTGGCCGACTTCCTCGTTGACTGGGCCGAGACCAGTACCTACCGCCGGCTCCCGACTCCACTCATTGTCGGATGCACTTCGACGGGTCCAAGATGCGCACCGGCTTGGGAGCCGGCATCGTCCTCACATCTCCCAAAGGCGACAAGCTCAAATACACGCTGTAAATCCATTTTGCCGCCTCCAACAATGTGGCTGAGTATGAGGCGCTCATACACGGGCTCCGGCTAGCCAAAGAGCTCGGCATACGCCGGATCTTGTGTTATGGCGACTCAGACTTGGTGGTCCAGTAGTCATCTGGCGACTGGAACGCCAAGGATGCAAACATGGCGAGCTATCGATTCCTCGTCCAGCAGATCAGTGTATACTTTGAAGGGTGCAAGTTCCTTCACGTGCCACGGGCCGACAATGACCAAGCAGATGCCCTGGCACGGATCGGCTCCACCCGACAGGCTATACCAACCGGTGTCTCTCCAGCGCCTCCTCAAGCCATCTATCAAGCCGTCTCCAGAATCAGACTCTATCTTCGTACCGCCCGCCCCTGATGCAGCCGGATCCGACTGGAGGAACCCAGCAGGCGGCTCGGGGACCTCGACAAGTGGCCCAGGGACTGCCGTAGTCGCACCCGGCTTGGGGACTTCAGAACCCGGCCCGGGGACTGCAGCAGTCGGCCCGGGGACTGCAGCGACACAAGAAGCGGTGGCCGACTCCAACTCTCCACCACCCAACCCACCCACCCGAGTCACAGTGGCCGTACTGACAGTAGAAGAAGTCACAGCTCCATCATGGGCCCAGCCCATCCTCAACTTCCTAGTCAATAGAGAGCTGCCGACTGATGAGATCTCGGCAAGACTAGTGCAACGCCGAGCCGGAGCATATGCAATAATAAACAGAGAACTTGTCAAGCGTAGCGTCACTGGAGTCTTCCCAGCGCTGTGTCGAGCCAGAGAAGGGCGTAGCAATCCTCAAGGATATCCACCAAGGCGAATGCGGCCACCACGCAGCCTCAAGATCACTTGTGGCCAAAGCTTTCCGCCATGGTTTCTTCTGGCCGACTGCTTTGGAAGATGCCAAAGAATTAGTCAAATGCTGCAAAGGATGCCAAGTCTTCAGTTCCAAGCAACACCTGCCGGCTTCTGCACTCAAGACCATCCCCCTCACCTGGCCCTTTGCCGTTTGGAGGCTGGACATGGTGGGCCCATTCAAGACAGCCCGCGGCGGCATGACACATCTGCTTGTCGCCGTGGACAAATTTACCAAGTGGATCGAAGCGAAGCCGATCAAGAAGCTGAACGGGCCGACTGCTGTGACATTCATCACCGACATCACTACTCGGTATGGTGTGCCACACAGCATCATCACCGACAACGGCACAAATTTTGCCAAGGGAGCACTGGCACGTTTCTGCGTGACACAGGGCATCCGACTGGACTTAGCGTCCGTTGCCCACCCGCAGTCAAACGGCCAGGTCGAGCGAGCAAACGGCCTCATCCTCTCCAGCATCAAGCCCCGACTGGTCGTACCACTGGAGCGTTCGGCCGGCTGCTGGCTCGATGAGCTGCCGGCTGTCCTCTGGAGTCTGCGTACTACCCCAAACAAGTCAACTGGCTTCACTCCGTTCTTCCTTGTATATGGTGCCGAGGCCGTCATCCCAACTGACATCGAGTTCGACTCGCCTCGGGTCACCATGTACACGGAGGCGGAGGCCAAGGAAGCACGAGAAGACGGCGTCGACCTGCTGGAAGAAGGTCGGCTGTTAGCACTCAGCCGGTCCGCCATCTACCAGCAGGGTTTGCGCCGTTACCACAACCGGAAGGTCAAGCCAAGATCCTTCCAAGAGGGCGACCTTGTGCTCCGGCTGATCCAACGAACAGCCGGTTAGCACAAGCTCTCGGCCCCTTGGGAAGGCCCTTTCGTCGTCAGCAAGGCACTAGGCAACGACTCCTACTACCTGATCGACGCACAGAAGCCAAGAGCACGCAAGAGGGATGATTCAGGCAAGGAGTCGGAACAACCATGGAACGCCAACCTCCTGAGAAGATTTTACAGTTGAAAGCAGTATGTATCATGCTACCTTTTTTGTATTAAGTACGAGACAACGGGCGCCCCGAGGCGCACTCGGGGACTGCCCTCCTTTATCTATGAATGACGAGTGTCATATTCATGAATGTATTATTACATTTGATTCTCTGTCTGGCACCGGGTTCGACTAGTCGGCCCGGGGACTGGCCGCCTTAAGTTTTATTAAAAGTTCTACCTGAAGTCAGACAAGTAGTGTGCCAGCACCCGAGCCCTCTCTTGTTGAAAGTCGCAGCTCGAAGAACCGACTGTCCGACTGGCAAGAGTCAAAGGCAGAAAGGATGCCCACACGAAAAACGGCTAAGGACTAACGAACTTATATAACACAAGCCGGCCTCCAATCACGCCTACCGGCGGTCAAAACAGTCGGCTGGCCGGCTTCCCAGTCACTTCACTACAATCCAACAAAGCTTGAGTACTTGCCCTCCCAACCAGCCAAGCACTTCTCCATCCACAGACTGCAGAGCAGCTGTCCGGCTGGGAAGGCGGCAACCAAGGGGGGCGACAAAGGAAACAGCCGAAGGATGAAAAGCAAAGAACAAGGGAAAGCCAAACGCATGCATAATTATATTTACACATAAGGCCTTCAACAGGCCGGCAGTCGATATAGTTCGAATACACCCCTAGTGGGTGGAATTGTGCAAACTTAACAAAAAACTGTTCCAAGAGTAATAAAACAGGAAAGTAGAGGCAGCAGATTAGACTAAGGGCGCAGCAGGGGAGCCGGGCTGGTCGGTGGAGACGGCGGCGCCGGCTGGAGGAGTGTCCGGCTGGCGAGTCTCGGCTTGATCATCGCCGGCTGCAGGCGGTGCGCCCGCGCGTGCCTTGTTGCTAGAAGCACGGTCAAGCTGAGGCTGAACGGCCGCTCCACCATTTGGCGCGGCGTCTTCACCCTCCTCCTCCTCCTCCTCGCCTCGTCGCTGGAGTCAATCTCCTCCACCGAGTCCTCGCCATCTGCCGGGTTCAGCCCGAACCACTCCTCCGGCTGGGCAACGCCGTTGTCGTCCACCTCAGGAGCGAAGGCGCTAGTGTCGGTGTAGTCGGCGATCACCAAGGCTCGCTGGATGATAGGCGGCCGCACCGGCTCCAGCTCCGTGTCGGCCTCCTGCCGCCAGGTGGCCAGCTGGTCCAAACTCAGCTCGGGATACCAGGCCTTGACGAACTCCAGCACCCGCCTAGCGCCGGACCGAGCCGCAGAAGCCTTCCAGGCCTCGAAGCGGCCGGCCGCCACCTCCAGCCAGTCGGCAGTCCGACTGGGGGTGCGGGGAATCACCTCACCAGGCCAGAGAGCGGCCAACACCTGCGCCCCAACACGCTGAAGCCGGCGGAGCATGCGGTGAGCCGGCTGGAGGCGGGCTTGAATCGCCAAGAGCTGTTCCTCCAGCGACCGGCGAGCGTTCGGCGCGATCTCGGCGCCAGCCTGCCTTTGTGCCTCGTGGTGGGCCTCGACGACCTGGTTGGCGGCAGTAGAGTAGCCAGGGAAGTACTCTACGCAAGAAAGAAAGAGAAAGAAGAGAAAAATACCAAGTCAAAAAATGAACCAAACGGCAAGCGGCAAGCAAGGGACGAAGAAGAGGGCGGCCTACCGTCAACCAAGTCTTCGATCTGACCGAAGCCGTTGATCAACGACTGCCTCGCCTCGGCCCAGCTTGCCGCCTCCGTCTCATATTCAGCTTGAAGGGCGGCCTCGCTGTCCTGCACCGCCTTCAGGGCCGCCTTGTGGCTTTCCTCCTGGTCGGCCAGCCTCTTGACCAGGCGGTCACGCTCCTGGGCCAAGGCGTCAAACTCGGCCTCCTTAGCGCCGAGGGAGGCCTGAGTCCCACCCAGCTGCTCCCTCAGTTTGGCGCTGGCCGCTGCAGACATGGCAAAAAAGAAAGAAGCAATAAGGAAGAAGTCGTCAAGGAAGATCCGACCCGACTGGTCAGCAATCCGCCCGAATCTCGGGGACTACACCCAGTGGGTGCGCTGACGCGCCCCCACGTGAGATAAAAGATGAAGCACTTACCCCGGCTCTCAGATAGATCAGCGTTCTTCTGGGTCAGCTCCCGAGCCTGGGAGTTGAAGGCAGCCGCGCGGAGGTTGTGGTAGTCCTGCAAGTCAGGCAGAGAAGCGAATGAGAACAAGATAAGCAAACAAAGCCCGCTAAGAAGTTCCAAGCCGCCTGCTCAGTAGCCGACTTGGAACTCGGGGACTACACCCAGTGGGTGCGCTGACGCGCCCCCACGAAAGAAACCAAGGTCAAAAAGCAAAACCGGGAAGACTTACCCGAATGGCCGCTCGCGTCGCGAGGAACTCGTCATTGTATTTCCTCAGCACCGCGGCCTGGGACTGAAGCTGGTTCCGGACTTCCTGCGCCGCCACGTTCACCACGGCCGTCCCTCCACCCGGCGTCCACCCCGAGCTGGCGCTGGCCGCCTCCACGTCCCGGGCCGACGAGCCGGAGCCCGCGGCCTTCTGCGGGTCCGAAGTGGCCTTCCCCACGCGCTGGCGCGATGGCGACTGGACCACCAGGTCCGTCCTCGCAGCCGGCTCGCCCCCAGCCGGTCGTGCCGGCGGCACGTTAGGCCGGCTGCCTTGGGCCGCCCCAGTCGGCGAGGCCGGTGCCGCCTCCCTCTCCGGGACGACGACGTCGTCCTCCCTCTCCAACCCCGGCAGGTCGCCGCCGGCTTCCTCCGGCAGCGGCTCCGGGACCTCGGGCGCCGCGACACGCAGAGGGGTGACAAGCAAGGCCCCCTCCCCTGTCGCCGCGGCCGCAGCCTCCGCCTGGGCCTTGGCCGCCGCGTCGGCACGCGCCTTCGCCGACTCCTCCTCCTGTGTCACCTTGGCGGCCGCCGCCCTCAGCTCCTCCGCCTCCCGCTCCTCCCGCGCCTCCCGCGCATTTCGCTCCATCGCCGCCTGAAGCTCGGCGCGGGGGTCCACACGGCGGGAGCTCCCGGATCCTCCCGGCGATCCAACCACGGAGGCGGCAGCAACCCGCTCAAGAGAAAGCAGAGCCCTGATTTTTGAGAAAGGGCAAGGATTCACAAATCTACCAAGAAAAGAAGAAAGAATATGCCGAAGAATATACACTTACGCCGACACCGTCTGCGGCTGCTTCACCGCCTTGCGGAAGCGGGCCGCCCTCGCGGCCGCCTCATCCCGCCTGGTCGCCGCCTCCCTGTTGGGGAACGTAGTAATTTCAAAAAAAATCCTACGCACACGCAAGATCATGGTGATGCATAGCAACGAGAGGCGAGAGTGTTGTCCACGTACCCTCGTAGACCGACAGCGGAAGCGTTATCACAACGCGGTTGATGTAGTCGTACGTCTTCACGATCCGACCGATCAAGTACCGAACGCACGGCACCTCCGAGTTCTACACACGTTCAGCTCGATGACGTCCCTCGAACTCCGATCCAGCCGAGTGTTGAGGGAGAGTTTCGTTAGCACGACGGCGTGGTGACGATGATGATGTTCTACCGACGCAGGGCTTCGCCTAAGCTCCGCAACGGTATTATCGAGGTGTAATATGGTGGAGGGGGGCACCGCACACGGCTAAGAGATCTCAAGGATCAATTGTTGTGTCTCTGGGGTGCCCCCTGCCCCCGTATATAAAGGTGCAAGGGAGGAGGAGGCCGGCCCTAGGAGGGGGCGCACCAAGTGTGGAGTCCTACTAAGACTCCCTAGTCCTAGTAGGATTCCACCTCCCATATGGAATAGGAAAAGAGGAGGGAAAAAGAGAAGGAAGGAAGGGGGCGCCCCCCTTCCCTAGTCCAATTCGGACCAGACCAAGGGGAGGGGTGCGGCCGCCCTTGAGGCCCTTTTTCTTCTTTCCCGTATGGCCCAATAAGGCCCAATACGTATTCCCGTAACTCTCCGGTACTCCGAAAAATACCCGAATCACTCGGAACCTTTCCGAAGTCCGAATATAGTCGTCCAATATATCGATCTTTACGTCTCGACCATTTCGAGACTCCTCGTCATGTCCCCGATCTCATCCGGGACTCTGAACTCCTTCGGTACATCAACATACATAAACTCATAATAAAACTATCATCGTAACTTTAAGCGTGCGGACCCTACGGGTTCGAGAACTATGTAGACATGACCGAGACACGTCTCCGGTCAATAACCAATAGCGGGACCTGGATGCCCATATTGGCTCCGACATATTCTACGAAGATCTTTATCGGTCAGACCGCATAACAACATACGTTGTTCCCTTTGTCATCAGTATGTTACTTGCCCGAGATTCGATCGTCGGTATCTCGATACCTAGTTCAATCTCGTTACCGGCAAGTCTCTTTACTCGTTCCGTAACACATCATCCCGCAACTAACTTATTAGTCACAATGCTTGCAAGGCTTATAGTGATATGCATTACCGAGTGGGCCCAGAGATACCTCTCCGACAATCGGAGTGACAAATCCTAATCTCGAAATACGCCAACCCAACAAGTACCTTTGGAGACACCTGTAGAGCACCTTTATAATCACCCGTTTACGTTGTGACGTTTGGTAGCACACAAAGTGTTCCTCCGGTAAACGGGAGTTGCATAATCTCATAGTCAGAGGAACATGTATAAGTCATGAAGAAAGCAATAGCAACATACTAAATGATCGGGTGCTAAGCTAACGGAATGGGTCAAGTCAATCACGTCATTCTCCTAATGAGGTGATGTCGTTAATCAAATGACAACTTATGTCTATGGCTAGGAAACATAACCATCTTTGATTAACGAGCTAGTCAAGTAGAGGCATGCTAGTGACACTCTGTTTGTCTATGTATTCACACATGTATTATGTTTCCGGTTAATACGATTCTAGCATGAATAATAAACATTTATCATGATATAAGGAAATAAATAATAACTTTATTATTGCCTCTAGGGCATATTTCCTTCACTCCCCGCCCTTGGGCTTCTTCGGCCGACTGCCGAACAAGCCCGACGCGGCCCGACGCTTCTGCCCGCCGCCCCGAGCAGACGGCTCGGTGGAGGAACCCGTGCCACGGCCATACGCCGGCTGGCGGCGCGGGGCGATCTCTGCCTCGTCGTCATCCGGCCAATCGTCGAAGCTGACTCCAAGCCTGGAGCCTCCTTCTTCGCCGCCAGCTTCGCCGCCGCCCGCCTCGGTGATTTCGTCCATGGCGGCCGCCCCCAAGTCGTGGTCCTCCAGGTCATGCTCCGCCCGGTCGGGGAGAAATCGGCGCTCCGCCCCTGACTCGGCTGCAGATCGAAGGAGAGGTGATGAGGAGCATCCTACGGTCATCCCCATGGACCTACCATTGTCTCATCAAGAGCCAAGAGGACCTATGACACGAGCACGAGCTAGAGCTCTCGAGAAAGAGGTGACTTCCTTCCTTAGTGATATCACATATGATCCACTCGAGACATGGCTACTACCTAAGTCCGATATACTATGCATGATTAGGTGTCAAGAGGAGCCTCCCGAGGATGCACATGAAGACGGACAAGCCGCCAAGTTCACGGATGAAAAGAACCAACGGAAACGGGCAAGTTCACCTTCCAGGCCCCGGACATCCGGCCAAGTCCCCGGACATCCGGCCCCTGGAGCAACCACAGCAGCAGCAGCCCAGACGCCCAAGCCTACAGGGCCCGGACATCCGGCGTCCAGCCCGGACATCCGGCGCCACGCTACAGAACATCCAGAAATTTTGCCCTCCAGCCCGGACATCCGGCCCCTCCTGAAGCCCCGGACATCCGGCCCCTCCTGAAGCCCCGGACATCCGGCCCGTCGCCCGGACATCCGGCCACCCCTGTCTGCGCACAGTAAGGGCCGAGGCCCGTGTACCCCTTCGACCCCCCTAGACTATATATACTCCTTCTCCTCCATCTTTCTAGGGTTAGCATTGGTTTAGCTCATATGTGGGATAGAGCATTGCTCATCCATACGGATCTCCTCCTCGATAGAGACTGCAGCCCCACTTCGGAGACGATCCACGTTGGATTCAAGACCCCCTCTTGGGTGGCCCCCATCAAGACCTCCTCACGGAGAAGAACCGGTTACCTTTGTATCGTCCTTTGTTGGATTTGGATCTTGTATCTCACCTTTGTGTTCATCGATCTAGCGCATGTGTGATCTATTCTTGTTGGTTGAGTGATTCTCTCATGTTTTCCCTCGTGTTTCCCCTCGTGTTCTTCGTGTTCCTCTTCGGGATCCGCTCCTTTCGTGAAAGATCGGCCATCTAGGGTTCCACCCTACATCATCTTGGTATCATGAGCCACGTTGATCACGATTTCGGAGCCCCCTCTCTTTGTTTTCTAGCTTGATTTTGTTGTTTTTCGTCCTAACCCGAAAATTGCCCCACAAAAATAGCCCCAATTTTTTTTTGTGATTTGTTGGTGTGATGAAGTTTTGTTGGATTTGATCCGCGGATTTCGTGTGTTGCAGGTAGATCTAGCTTTTCCCCATCTTTTCCCCAATTTCCATCCACAAAATCTTCCGAATATTGCCCCGGTTTTGACCTCTCCACGCGGTGTTCATCCACGGATCCCGAGCCCGGACATCCGGCCATCAGCCCGGACATCCGGCCATCAGCCCGGACATCCGGCCCCTGACAGCATCAACTCCATCCTCCACTCCGTTTACCGCCTAACTTTAGTCCAATTTTGTTCCGGAGCCCACATACACTTCCGCATACCACCACCACTTCCGCATAGCACCACCATAGCCTTTCCCGCTACCAACTCCGACAATTTTGACCCATTTTGTTTTGAGAATTTGAGTTGTGGTTTCCGTATCCTATTGTGTTTCGGCTATCTAGGTACGGTTCGGCAACAACATCACCACCGCTCATCTTCACCAAGGACTACTACGAACGGCTACATTGGTATCACCTTCACCTCCATATCATCTTGGTATAGCGATATCATCATACTCTCTTGCATTTGCATTGATAAACCCATGGCCTTACTTTTGCGTAGCTTAGCCATCGAGACTAGCCTTTGAGTATTACCGGCAACGTGACTTGTGCACATTAGTGTTCATACTTCACATAGCATACATACCATCATCGTGTTGCATATCTTGGTATCATCTCTTGTGTCACAAAGTTGTCTTTGCATACACAATTGCTATCTTGGTTCGTGAAGCATTGCATGAGAAAAGAGCTCAAACAACAAGGAGCCAAACAAGCTTTTAAGCAAAAGGGAATGATAAGCAAAGAGCTTATAAGCAAGAACCATAGCATCATACAACATTAAGATTTTCATACTCGATCATCTTGGATCAAAGCATAGAAACATCATACATATAGCATACTTGGGATAGAAGTCGTTGCATTTTTGCTTAGTAGATTGTGCACAAGTTCGTACCCGCCTATTGTGCAATCGTGCTAGCGTCTCTCTAGTGTTGTGCAACAAGAGCATCTTGGTGGATTCCACATTTTGGCTCACCCTTGGTTGCCCAACCCCACTTATCTATTTGCGTGTGTGTTTCCGTGTACCATATCTTGCTATTGGTCTACTTGTTGCATTTGCAAATTTGTGAATCTTTTCCAACATTATTGAGTCTCACTTACAATTGCATCAAATTTTGTGCCACCATCCTAACCAAGCTCCACCATAAGCTTTTACTTGTGTAGGTGTGAGAACCGACAAGAAACGGTACCAATTGTGCTATTCCCTTGATACACATTGGAGTGATCTTTGATCCATTTTCAACATCGGTCAAGGTACATTTGGTATTGGTTCTTCTCTTTCTCCCACTCACATATCTTTGTTTGAAATGATTGAAAGGCCAAGTAATTATACCAATCCACTCTTCTTGGAGCAATACGACGACATGTCATCCTACGTCACCAAGACTCAACTATTTGGTGCACACCGAGATTTGCATCAAGAACAACTTGCTTTGGGCGATCGCATCAACAACCTCGCCACTGATCTACGACAATCTGAGCAACGTACAAGAGACTACTTCGACACATCCATGAGTTCCCTCAAAGAAGATATCCGAACCATGATGGTCCGCTCTTCTACAACTTCGTCCTCGTCAAGACGGAGCCGCTCAAGTCGACACTACGACGACACCATCTCCGGTTCAAGTACACCGACATCGAACACTCTTCGTCGTGCCGCGCGTCAAGACCGTCAAGCTAACCGCAATCCTCTACACGACACCGACTCTCAAGAGCATCGACATCATCACAACCAAGCTGCTTTCGCACAAGCACAAGAACGGCAACGCCAACGACAACAAGAACAAGAGGAGCGAGCGCGACAACATCAAGATGCACAAGACGCCGAGGCGCAACGTCAAGAATGGCAACTATGTGAAGCTCAAGCACTTGAGGCGCAACGTGCTCTTCAAGACTCAAGTCGTGCCGTAGCCAATCGAGGCCACAAGCTCGACTACATCAAGAAGCACTTCACGACGAAGCTCAAGAAAGGATTTACGAAGCACGTGTGCATCGTCAAGCCCCTCGTCAAGATCGACAAGCTCCTTGTCAAGATAGACAAGTTTCTCCTCATGCGAGACAAGAACGTCAAGTCCATCGAGAGCAAGAAGACAATGGACCACCTCCTCGCCAAGAGCATCATGAGGAAGACAAGCCTCCTCACCAAGAGCAACATGAGGAAGACAACCCTCCTCGCCAAGAGCGACATGAGATTGCCAATCCTCACTGACATGGGCGTCATCATCCCCGACCCCAACACAATGAAGAGCAATGATATGGCAAGCTAAAGTTCACCATGCCCAAGTTTACCGGAAGCAATGACCCCGAAGAGTACATATCATGGGCATTGAAGGTTGACAAAATCTTCCGCTTGCACAACTACGAAGAAGAGAAGAAGATCGCAATGGCATCCCTCGAATTCCAAGACTACGTCCTCATTTGGTGGGAACAAGTCATTGAGCGCCATGCACCAAGAGGTGAACCACCCATCACCACTTGGGCACAAATGAAGGATGTCATGAGAGCACGATTCGTGCCAAACTACTACAACCGCGACCTCTTCAAGAAACTCCAACAACTCAAGCAAGGAACCAAGAGCGTTGAATAGTACTACAAGGAAATGGAGATTGCCATGATACGAGCCAATGTCAAAGAAGATGATGAGCAAACTATGGCATGTTTCTTGAATGGACTCAATCACCCTATCAAGAAGTGCCGACTTCCAACCATACTCGAACCTCATCGAGCTAGTGCATCAAGCTACCAAAGCGGAACGGCAAGTACAAGACGACTTCAAGTATGCCAAGTTCTCATCCAAGTCCTATGGCCTCTCCAACAATCAAGCTTCGACGACTCCCACCACGAGCAATGGCGACAAGTCAAGTTACAAGAAAGCTTCGACAAGCTCAAGTCGTCCTCCTACTACAAGCAACTTCAAGCCGAAAGCTTCATCATCATCTACTCCAACCGATGAGACCATCAAGACAAGTTCCATCAAATGTTTTACATGCGGAGGCCGAGGCCACAAGTCCTTCGAGTGCACAAACAAGCGCACCATGATCCTCAACGACGACGGCACCTACGACTCCATGAGTGAAGGAGAAATGGAAGCTCTTGAGCAAGTGGCCATGCACCGACAAGTGAACAATGAAGAAGAAGATGATCACATCTTTTGTGACGAAGACTCAAGTCCCGCTCTTGTTGTCTCCAAGGTCTTGACTCTTCAACATCAACAAGACGAAGATCAAAGATGCCATATCTTCCACACAAAGGCCAGCATCAATGGACGGTCCATCAAGGTCATCATCGATGGAGGGAGTTGCCATAACTTGGCAAGTGAAGAACTATGCTCCAAACTCCAATTGGTCAAGATGAAGCACCCGCACCCCTACAGGGTTCAATGGCTAAGCGACACCGGCACCATACAAGTCGAGCAGAGAGTACAAGTCTCTTTCAAGATCGGCGCCTATGAAGACACTTTGGAGTGTGATGTCCTTCCGATGACCGTGTGCCACCTCCTTCTTGGACGGCCATGGCAATTTGATCGAGGTGTCATTCACAATGGGCGTACAAATCACTATAGCTTCAAGATGAAAGGGAAAGAGTTTGTGCTACGTCCTATGTCTCCAAGCCAAGTGCTCGCCGACAAGCAAAACACCCATCGTGGAGAGAATAGTGAGAGAGTGAACCACCAAAAAGAGAGTGAGCGCCACAAGCCCAAATTGAATTCCTCCACGATGAGCGACAAGAAAAACTTAGTCCTATTTGCCACCAAACGTGAGATGAGAGAAGTGTGTGAGAACCCATCAAGTGTCCTACACTATGTCCTATTGTGCAAGGATGAGGCACCAAAAACTAACAACTCTCACGATCTACCTTTGGTGTTATCTTCTTTACTGCAGGAATTCCAAGATGTTTCCCCGATGAGCTACCTCCGAGTCTACCTCCACTACGAGGCATTGAGCACCGAATTGATCTCATCCCCGGAGCGCCGCTTCTAAACAAAGCGCCCTACCGCGTCAACCCCGAAGAAACCAAAGAAATTCAAAGGCAAGTAAAGCATCTCATAGACCATGGACATGTGCGTGAAAGTTTGAGTCCTTGTGCCGTACCGGTCATTCTTGTGCCAAAACGAGACGGTAGCTTTCGCATGTGTTCCGATTGTAGACCTATCAATGCTATCACCGTTCGTTATAGGTATCCCATTCCATGCCTTGATGATATGCTTGATGAACTTTGCGGTGCCACTATCTTTTCCAAAATTGATCTTAAAAGTGGTTACTATCAAATCCGCATACAAGAGGGTGATGAATGGAAAACCGCTTTCAAAACAAAGTTTGGTCTATATGAGTGGTTAGTCATGCCTATGGGTTTATCGGAAGCACCCGGTACTTTCATGTGTCTTATGCATTACGTGTTTCGCCCTTACATTGGTGAATTTGTTGTTGTCTACTTTGATGATATCCTTGTGTTTAGCAAATCTCTCAAAGAGCATGTCACCCACCTTCGCACCATGCTACAAACTCTTTGAAAAGAGCAACTTTATGCTAATATGGAAAAATGCCTATTTGGTGTTGACAAGCTTGTTTTCTTGGGTTTCGTAGTATCTTCTAAGGGTGTTCATGTTGATGAATCTAATATCAATGCTATTAAAACTTGGCCCCAACCAACCAATTTGCAACAAGTGCGTAGTTTTCTTGGTTTAGCCGGTTTCTATCGCAGATTTGTGAAGGATTTTAGCACCATTGCTTCACCTTTGCATGCTTTGAGTAAGAAAAATGCACCGTTTGTTTGGCGAACATCTCAAGATATCGCTTTCAATGAGCTTAAGAATTTGCTTACTCATGCTCCCGTGCTTGCATTACCCAACTTTGACAAACCTTTCGAAATTCATTGCGATGCTAGTGGTAATGGCATAGGAGGTGTGTTAACGCAAGAGAAGCGCCCAATTGCTTATTTTAGTGAGAAACTCTCCGGAGCGCAACTCAATTACCCTATCTATGACAAAGAGCTATATGCTTTGGTGCGAGTTTTGCATGAATGGGAACATTACCTACGCCCTCATGAGTTCATCATCCATACCGACCATGAAACATTTAAATACCTTAAGGGTCAAACTAAGTTGAACAAGCGTCATGCTAAATGGAGTGAGTTCATTGAGTCGTTTCCTTATGTCATCAAGTATATTAAAGGTAAGGAAAATGTTGTGGCGGATGCACTTTCCCGTATATGCATGCTTGTTAATCAACTTGAGTTAAATGTCATTGGCTTTGAGCATATAAAAGACTTGTATGAGCATGATCCTACATTTTCTATTCCTTATGCCAAGTGTTTGACGCATACTTCTTGGGATCGATACTACATCAAAGATGGATATCTTATGAGAGCTAACAAACTTTGCATCCCCGAGTCCTCTCTTCGCTTGTTGCTTTTGCAGGAATCTCATGGAGGCGGACTCATGGGACACTTTGGATGCGACAAGACATTTGCTACGCTCTCCAAGAACTACTTTTGGCCCAAGATGTTCCGCGACGTCAATCGCTTCACCAACCGATGCTCTACATGTCGCAAAGCTAAGTCCAAAGCTCAATCTCATGGCCTCTATATGCCACTTCCAATTCCATATCACCCATGGGAAGACATTAGCATGGACTTTGTGCTTGGTTTGCCTAGAACTCGAAATGGCAAGGATTCCGTTTTTGTTGTTGTGGACCGATTCTCCAAAATGGCACATTTCATTCCTTGCAACAAGATAGACGATGCTTCACATGTTGCAAATTTGTTTTGTAGGGAAATCTTGCGCCTTCATGGAGTGCCAAAGACGATTGTCTCGGACCGCGACGTCAAGTTCTTGAGTTACTTTTGGAAGACATTGTGCGCCAAGCTCGGAATCAAGCTTTTGTTCTCTTCGGCATACCATCCACAAACCGATGGCCAAACGGAGGTGACCAACCGCATGCTCTCCACTCTACTATGCGTGTTGATAAAGAAGAACATCAAGGAGTGGGAGGAGTGCCTACCCATCGCCGAGTACACCTCGCCGAGTACACCTACAATCGTGCAAGACATTCGACTACCGACAAGGCCCCCTTCGAGGTCGTCTATGGCTTCAACCCATTGTCTCCATTGGACATTCTACCTCTACCGCTACAAGAGCGCACAAACATGGACGCGAGTGCCCGAGTCAACTTCCTCAAGAAGATGCACAAAGATACAAGAAACACCATCAAGCGCCAAGTACAACGACTCGCGACCAACCTCAACGTCAACAAGCAACCCATGATGTTCAATGTTGGAGATCTTGTGTGGCTACACCTTCGCAAGGATCGCTTCCCCAAGGAACGCAAGTCCAAGCTACTACCCCGAGCGGATGGACCCTTCAAGGTGCTTGCACGCTACAACAACAACGCATACAAGATCGACATCCCACGCGACAAGTACTCCGTGAGCGACATCTTCAACATCAAAGATCTATCCCCGTACCATGGTGATGAGGATTTCGATCCGAGGTCGGATCTTTCCCAAGGGAGGGGAGATGATGAGGAGCATCCTACGGTCATCCCCATGGACCGACCATCATCTCATCAAGAGCCAAGAGGACCTATGACCCGAGCACGAGCTAGAGCTCTCGATAACGAGGTGACTTCCTTCCTTGGTGATATCACATATGATCCACTCGAGACATTGCTACTACCTAAGTCCGATATGCTATGCATGATTAGGTGTCAAGAGGAGCCTCCCGAGGATGCACGTGAAGATGGACAAGCCGCCAAGTTCACGGATGAAGAGAACCAACGGAAACGGGCAAGTTCACCTTCCAGGCCCCGGACATCCGGCCAAGTCCCCGGACATCCGGCCCCTGGAGCAACCACAGCAGCAGCAGCCCAGACGCCCAAGCCTACAGGGCCCGGACATCCGGCGTCCAGCCCGGACATCCGGCCCCAGCCTGGAAATCCGGCCAAAAGCCCGGACATCCGGCGCCACGCTACGGAACATCCAGAAGTTTTGCCCTCCGGCCCGGACATCCGGCCCGTCGCCCGGACATCCGGCCACCCCTGTCTGCACACAGTAAGGGCCGAGGCCCGTGTACCCCTTCGACCCCCCCTAGACTATATATACTCCTTCTCCTCCATCTTTCTAGGGTTAGCATTGGTTTAGCTCATATGTGAGATAGAACATTGCTCATCCATACGGATCTCCTCCTCGAGAGAGACTGCGGCCCCTCTTCGGAGATGATCCACGTTGGATTCAAGACCCCCTCTTGGGTGGCCCCCATCAAGACCTCCTCACGGAGAAGAACCGGTTACCTTTGTATCGTCCTTTGTTGGATTTGGATCTTGTATCTCACCTTTGTGTTCATCGATCTAGCGCATGTGTGATCTATTCTTGTTGGTTGAGTGATTCTCTCGTGTTTTCCCTCGTGTTTCCCCTCGTGTTCTTCGTGTTCCTCTTCGGTATCCGCTCCTTTCGTGAAAGATCGGCCATCTAGGATTCCACCCTACATCAAGAGGGCTCTGCCAAGACATACCGACTGGTCAGAGTCGGCCAAGAGGAACTCGGCGGCAAATCTAAGAGAAGAAAGGGGGAAAAGAGAGCATACCGTAGGCGGAGGGTGTGCACGGGAGTATGGCTCCTTGCCAAACCGCCACTCTGCGGAGAGCTTGCAGTTCGCAAGATAGTTCATCATATGAGCCACCTCGTCGTGCGGCATGTCCTTGGTGCACATCCAGCTCGGATCGAGTTGGCCGCTCATCTGACAGATCAGGTGAGGGCGGCTTTGAAGCGGAAGCACCCGGCGCGCGATGAAGGCGGCCAGCAAGTCGGACCCAGTCAGGCCCTCCGACTGGATCATCACCCGGAGTCGGGCGACGGCCGCGGCTCCAGCCTGCGACAGCGTCACGGCCCGATAGGACCACTGGGCCGCCTCCCAGCTGGTGGGCCGGCTACGTAAGCCGGCAAGTTGACGTAGTCGCCTTGCGGGGCGACGTTCCTCGCGTAGAAATACGACTTCTGCCAGAGCTTCACCGACTGGATTAGCATGATGACAGGGAAGGGGTTGTCAGCCGCCGGCCTCCGCATCGCGATGAAGGCGCCGCTCTGAGCCGGCACGCCCTGCATGCGGGTGCCGAGCTTAGATTGGAAGAACTCCCCTAGAGCTGGAGGGTGGGGAGAACGCTGAGAAAACCTTCGCACAGGGTGACGAAGGCGGACAACAGCACCACCGTGTTCGGAGTGAGGTGGTCCGGCTGGAGTTGATAGAAGTCAAGGAAGGAGCGGAAGAAAGCGCTCACCGGCAAGCCGAGGCCGCGTAGGAAGTGCGAGCAGAAGACTACCCGCTCACCTTCCTCCGGCGCCGGCGTGATCTCCTTCTCCGGCGCGAGACGGACCCGCACCTGGTCCTTGCCGGGCAACCGCCGCGTCTTGCGGAGGAACTCGATGTGGTCCATATGGACGAGGGCGCTGTCCCAGTCCCCGCCGTACTGCATGGTGGCGAGAGGCTAGCAAGGAAGAGTGCGGCGGCGGAGAAAGCACGGCCCTGCGGCGGCAAAGCTGCGGGGCGGAGTGAAGATTGGTGGGACGGCGCGCGGCGAGGCGCTGCTGCGAGGGAAAGCAGAAGGAAAAAGATGGCGGAGAAAGGAGGAGCGTGCAAGCGTTTGACGCTTCCCCTCCTCCCCCTACTTATAGCCTCATGCGGCGAAGCCGAGGAGGCGAGGCATGGGGAGGAACGTGGGATTAACTGCGCCCACTCCCCCATGTCCCACGATTATTACGCCCTAACGGCGTGCGTAAACCGCCGCCAGAAGACGTGCGGCCAGCTCTGGGCCACAGAGGATCCGCGCCTGGGCCTAGGCGTAGGAGTGGTGGGCCCTCGGCCTGCAGCGACGTCCTGTCGCACGCGTGGGTTGGCAGGCTCTTTTCAGCCGGAGGATGCCACGTGGTTCGCAGGCGGTGAGCGCCCGGCCCGCGGCCCGGCGCATGCGCCAACAGACTCCCGCCTTCCGACTTTAAAATTTTCGCCAAGACGGCGCGCACAACCGAAGCCGGCTCCTAGCTGCTGGCTCGTCAAGATAAGAAGCTGACCGAGCTTCTCGACCACCTCTCAGCCTCGAAGCCCAACCAGCTTCGGGACTACTGTCGGAGTAAATGGCCATGGGTAGCCAATCCGACTCCCCCTGGCTCTTCGAAAAATTATTAGGCCATTCGAGCCTTCAAGCATACAAAGCATAGGGCCGCCTTCCCCCGGCCGGCTATCCCCAGGGCCGACTACCAGAAGGCGACCCGGCCTCAAAAACCTTCCCCAAGAAAGATACGAGATGGCCGACTCCAGGGAGCAGGCCCCAAGAGGACCGACTCCCAGAAGCCGGCCATGAAGAAAGCCGACTCCCAGAAGCCGGCCAAGACTGCACCCACTAAGACTGTATCCACATAACGGCGATAAGACGGGGGGTGGCTGCAGTACAGCCCACTACCCCTGAATCCTGAAGCAGGCATGGCCACAGGGCACCGTACTGGCCAGCCATCCCCCGTCCGGCGCGGCACTGTAGCCATGTTGGCCTCGATGTCACCCACGACGGGCGCCAGTACGGCCCGCGGGCAGCGGGCCCCTTTAGCCAGAGAGACACTTGAAGGCGGCCCGGCCTCCCCTAGTCAGCCAGGGGCGTGGCCGGCTCCCAACAGCCGGCTACTCCCTCCCTCGAAACATGTGCCTCATTATGGAGACAAGACGAGGTAAGGCTACAGTGAGAGCCCGCGAGGCGGCGGCACTGTAGCCACGCTTACCTCGACAAAGCCCTCGTCATCAGAGGCGAGGCAATAGTAACCAGCCGCCGACAAAGCCCCCAAGCGGTGGGGCCGTCCTGTCGGCCAAGAGGCCAGCAGCCGGCGGGACCCACCAGTCGGCGGGCCCCAATGGCCGGCGGAGAAGCCGACGGGCATAGACACTGACGGCTGGGACCCGCGCCCAGCCGGATTACCATTGTACCCCCGGGGGGTAGGCCTATATAACCCCCCGGGGACACCCATGCAAAGGGTTGATCTCATAGAATTCCACACACCCCATAGAGAGGAAAGGAGAGCTAGCCTTGCCCTTCTTCTTCCTCTAGCCAAACAGCTCAAGGAGCACTTGTAGCTACTTGTACTGATCTAGTGATCATGCGGAGACCCCGCAGAGCAGGACTAGGGGTGTTATCTCCACGGAGAGCCCGAACCTGGGTAAGATCCGCCGGCGTGCATGTCTTCGCCTCATCCCGTTTCCAGGCACCGGCGATGTCTTACTGGCTCCCACAATGATAAGCCACCCGTTGGCATATGTCGCACCTACCACCCGACACTATTGATGTTAAATCACATGGCAATGTGATCTAGATTATTGACTCTAGTGCAAGTGGGAGACTGAAGGAAATATGCCCTAGAGGCAATAATAAAGTTATTATTTATTTCCTTATTTCATGATAAATGTTTATTATTCATGCTAGAATTGTATTAACCGGAAACATAATACTTGTGTGAATACATGGACAAACAGAGTTTCACTAGTATGCCTCTACTTGACTAGCTCGTTGATCAAAGATAGTTATGTTTCCTAGCCATAGACATGAGTTGTCATTTGATTAACGGGATCACATCATTAGGAGAATGATGTGATTGACTTGACCCATTTCGTTAGCTTAGCACTTGATCGTTTAGTATGTTGCTATTGCTTTCTTCATGACTTATACATGTTCCTATGACTATGAGATTATGCAACTCCCGTTTACCGGAGGAACTCTTTGTGTGCTACCAAACGTCACAACGTAACTGGGTAATTATAAAGGTGCTCTACAGGTGTCACGCCCATGATGCGGCTATATCTCCCACGTGTCGAGGCACGACTTAGAGGCATAACCGCATTGTGGTTTTGTCGCAAGAAGGGTCATCTTCACACAATCCCATGTAATGAACCAGAATGGGATAAAGAGTTGGCTTACAATCGCCACTTCACACAACACATAAATAAATTATACATCAATCAGAGTACACACATAGGTCTGACTACGGATCCAAAAGAAAAGAAGACAACCCCAAATGCTAGATCCCTGATCGTCCCAACTGGGCACCACTACTGATCAACATGAAAAGAAACAACACAACGAACAAGATCTTCATCGAGCTCCCACTTGAGCTCAGTTGCGTCACCTGCACTGGTATCCTTGACACCTGCAACTGTTTGGAAGTATCTGTGAGTCACGAGGACTCAGCAATCTCACACCCGCGAGATCAAGACTATTTAAGCTTAAGGGTAGGAAAGGGGTAGTGAGGTGGAGCTGCAGCAAGAACTAAGCATATATGGTGGCTAACATATGCAAATAAGAGCGAGAAGAGAAGCAACGGAACGGTCGTCAACTAGTAATGATCAAGAAGTGATCCTGAACTCCTACTTACGTCAAACATAACCCAAAAGCCGTGTTCTCTTCCTGGACTCCGCCGAAAAGAATCCATCACGGCTACACACGCGGTTGATGTATTTTAATTAAGTCGAGTGTCAAGTTCTCTACAACCGGACATTAAAAAATTCCCATCTGCCACATAACCGCGGGCACGGCTTTCGAAAGATAATACCCTGCAGGGGTGTCCCAACTTAGCCCATTATAAGCTCTCACGGTCAACGAAGGATAAACCTTCTCCCGGGAAGACCCGATCAGTCTTGGAATCCCGGTTTACAAGACATTTCGACAATGGTAAAACAAGACCAGCAAAGCCGCCCGATGTGCCGACAAATCCCGATAGGAGCTGCACATATCTCGTTCTCAGGGCACACCGGATGAGCAAGACGTCGGGTTGGCATAGACCATGGTTGCCCGGGGGCGCCGAACATCGCTCGGCTTGGACCAGCACTCGAAGGAGCACTGGCCTGGGGGGGTCTAAAATAAAGATGACCCTTGAGTCTGCAGAACCCAAGGGAAAAGGGATAGGTGGTAGCAAATGGTAAAACCAAGGTTGGGCCTTGCTGGAGGAGTTTTATTCAAAGTGAACTGTCAAGGGGGTCCCATAAATCACCCAACCGCGTAAGGAACGCAAAATCAAGGAACATAACACCGGTATGACGGAAACTAGGGCGGCAAGAGTGGAACAAAACACCAGGCATAAGGCCGAGCCTTCCACCCTTTACCAAGTATATAGATGCATTAATTAAAAGAGATATTGTGATATCCCAACATAATCATGTTCCAACATGGAGCAAACTTCATCTTCACCTGCAACTAGCAATGCTATAAGAGGGGCTGAGCAAAAGCGGTAACATAGCCAAACAACGGTTTGCTAGGAAAGGTGGGTTAGAGGCTTGACATGGCAATATGGGAGACATGATATAGCAAGTGGTAGGTAGCGCGGCATAGCAATAGAGCGAACAACTAGCAAGCAAAGATAGAAGTGATTTCGAGGGTATGGTCATCTTGCCTGAGGTCCCGCAAGGAAGAAGAATGAGTCCGTGAAGAAGACAAACGGACGTAGTCGAACGAACCCTCACAACTCCGGAACGAAACCGAAGCTAACGAGAGAAGCACCCCGGAAAGAAACAAACAACATAATAAACAACCATCACATACACATGGCATGATGCACAAACAAGTATGATGCATGACCGTTTTAATGAGGCATGGCATGGCAAAGTGCAACAAACAACACTACAAATTAAGTGGAGCTCAATATCCAATGAGTTGCATATTGAAGAAACACCACATCAACTACTTAGTTCTCTCTCGTTTATGTACCCAACAATATTAAATGTTATTAAACATGGCAAGAGGTGAAGCATAGGTAAACTAACTATTTAGGCAAGTTTAAATGAGGCCGGAACAACAAACAACAATTCCGGAAAATCCTCATATGCATATTTTGGATTTGGTACTGTTCTGCCATAAACACAATTTAATTTTGTTAAACAGCAAAATAAAGTGCACCATGTTAAACTAGGCCTTTTTCTACCCCATATACATATAAAGTTTATTAAAATCTGAGCTACGGTTATTTAGTTATGAAATAAATCATTTTAATATGGCATTTAAGCAAAATTAAACTAACAGCATTTTAAACATTTTAAACATGGATGCAAGCAGCATATTATGAAACTAGATGAAATTCTAGACATTTTACATATATAATTCATTTTAATCCGATGCACGGTTAATTAGTTATTAGATGCATGAACATTGAGGGTTTTTCTGCAAATCTGCAATACTCTGGTTAATTAGACAAAATCGCAGATCTGGGAAAAAACATACGCAGGCCGAATCTGGCTAGCCCTATAGTGCACAGGAGAGGCTAGGGGTGGCTCACCCTGGGCCAAGGCCCGGCTGGAGAGGAGGAGGTCGGCTGGGCGCTGGGGACTTGACGAGGTAGAGAAGGGCTCGCGTGGGGCACTCGTCCATGCTGGCGCTGGACAAGTCAACGAGGGGGCGGCGCTGGTCGTCTCGTTCGAAGTAGACGAAGCGAGCGGGCGGGCGACGCAGCAGAGGAACTTGGCGGGGCGGCGGAGAGGCGCAGGGGCTTGGGGCTCCGGCAGCTTGGTCTCCGGCGGCAGAGCGGCGACCTGGAGGCGGGGACGAGGCCGGGGCGCAGGGACGTGGCGGGGGCGACGACTCCCTGGTGGCGTTGAACAGCTGAGCACTTGGCGCGGATGCAGGCGGCGGTGGGTCTTCCGGGCATGCAGAGGAAGGTCGAAGAAGGGTGGGGTAGCGCCGGATCTAGACGTGGTGGTTCAGTTCAGGGCAGCGGTGGACAGATCCAGCGAACGGAGCGGAGCTCCATGCTTCGGGTGCCATGGATGAGCTCCTTGCATCGCTCCTGTTAATCCACAGCAGAGAGAGGGCTGGAGAGATTAGAGAGAGCGAGGAATACAAGAGAGAGGGGAGGAAGGAGAGTGGGATGCCTGAGGTCGAGGTCATCGGCTGGCAGGCTCGCCGGGGCGGCGCGGTGACGAGGGGCTCGTGCTCCTGGACGAGAGGACGCTCGGGCCTCGGGAGCAGAGGAGGTGGCGGTGGAGGCTTCGGTTGCTGGTGGCGGTTATGAGATGGATCTGGGAGGATCCCTAGGGAGAGGGAGACCGGGTGGAGGAAATGGCGGCGGGGAGGAATGGATGGATGGGACAGATTGTTAGGGCTAGGGTTGGATCAATATATATATCAAGTGGGTTTAGGATAGGGGCTATCTCGACCCTCGGATCGAAATCAGAGGTCTGCGAAAAATAGGCTTAGGAAGTCCAAAAGAGAAACCGAAGACAAATAGGGGATGTTTGGGGATGATCCGGACCCAACGGTGATGACTAAGCGGGTCGGGTTCGGGATAGGTTTTGGACGCGCGCGAGAAGGGGTTTTGTGCACTGTGCAGAGAGGCTCAACCCGCCGGACAACAAAAGAACGGTTGGTCTCGAAAGGGACAACGGAGGCAACAGGGAGAAGCGGGAACTACGAACGGACCACGAGTTTAAGAAAACATGCGGATGCAATGCGTATGATGCGATGATGAATGCAACAAACAAATAAAACACACAACGATAACGAAAAACAAGGAAGGCATCTGGAGCGTCGGTCTTGGGGCGTTACAACACTCCACCACTGCAAGAGGATCTCGTCCCGAGATCTAGGATGGCACCGGAGAGAAACGGAAGAGGAAGAGGTAAAACTAAGTTGCTTCTTTGACAAAAGAGTGAGACCAAAGAACCTTGAGAGATTGAACGAACGAAAAGAGGGAATACAACGAAGATGAACCAAGTTGAAAATAATCCGTTAGAAAAGAGGAACAAGAAACATTACAGGAACCTTGTAGGTTGAAAGACATGAAACAAGGTCTTAACGAACCAAAAGAATATGAAACCACACCGGTATAACGAGATAGCCAAGGAACAAGAATGACATAATTTTGACAGCACTCCGGTTGAAAAGAGAAGGAAAACTTGATAAGATGAAAAGAAATTGAGGAGATGACACAACACTCCGGTTAAATGGTTAGCATGAAAAGAACACGATCCTCACAAATTGAGACGATGAGTGAAGAGAGCAACATCACAATGCCTCCGGAAAAAAGAATAGAAGATAGATCATTGGAATAACAGAATGGAGAAGAAAATGCCAACTAACGGAAACAATTGCTTGCTTGAGATCAACGAAGAGATGAAAACTTCTCTCGCCGAGAGGATAGGAGAAAAACTTGGATCAATGATAGACACCACAATTAGCAACATTCCTTGAGAAGGCTTTAAGTGAAATCTATACCAAGATAACTCCAGCAAAGAGATTATTGTGCGTTGAAACAACTCATGGACGAAGAAAAATATGATGGGTTTAAATATCTCATTCCTGACAACTTGTGAATCATGAAACATGAAGAAAATTATCAAGAATGACATAACACCACCTCAAAAGATAAGAGAGAAAGAATTGCACTTCGAAATGCAAGATGAAGAATGCTTGAACTCCCCAAAACAAACATGTGTTGAGCACCATGTTTATTTTAGAGTATAGCTTGACGGATCATAACTTCGAGAGAAATCTTGAAGAACAATTGAAGAATGAAAAGAATCTTTGATGAACCACCATGTAGAGCCTCCATGAAGAACTCCGGTAATAAAAGGATGATAAAAAGAAAGAGAAGTTGACAACACAAGGTGAAGCCTTGCAATGATTTAGGTGGAGCTTCGCGGCGAGATAATGCAGAAAGCTTGGAACTCCGGAAGAAGAAAGATGAACAAATGAGATCAAGAATTTTGATGAATCTCCGGAATAAGGAATTAATCACTTGGATGAAACAAGAATAAGAATTACATTATGCTCATCCTTCACCAATTAAATTGATGACAAGCAATGGATTTGGCATACTACTTATTCTCGTAGAAAGGATTAAGAGAGATATAGCGCAAACTTCAGAAGGTATTGATGGAACCACCGGTAGGATTTGGAAACAACGAATGAATTCAAATGATAACCAAGAAAGAGAAATCTTGAATGAACCACCGTAAGAATTGAAAATGAAAGTAGCAAAGGCGCAATTCATTGGGAAGAATTAGAAAATGAATAAAGATACTTGACAGAATTTAGATACAAGTGAAACGAAGAGATCATGAATTGATTAGAGAATACTTGAATGATGCACCGATAAGATTTGGAGAACGAGAGCTGAATGTTGAGAACGAATAAATCTTCTGAAATGATGGCCTTCGGAGAATCAAACTAAAAAGACTCATGAATTGCTCCGGATGGGTGAAAAGAATTCTCACAATCGAAAACAATTATGAGAGGATGGCATCAAGCTAGAACCATGAATCTTTGGAAGAACGGGTAAGGATTTAAGAGGAACTCTTCTTCAGTCTTCAAAATCCGAGAATGACGACGAGAAACACCGTGAATTGTTGAGGCACTCCGGAATGAAGAATAGAAGGTTGAACCAACGATGAAAAGCATTTGAAAGATCTTGGAGAAAGACATTTGACTGATGATAACCCATTCTTACGTCAAATTTTGAAATGAATTTTAGAAGCTCCGGGAAAATTAGAAGAGTCAGGTAAGATCCTGGGAAAAGACCTGTGGGTTAGGGCCCACTCAAAAGATACACCGTTGAATGATTAAAAGAAAGATTGCGCCGGTTGAATTAAATGGCTCAAAAGAGATAACAACCTCGAGATAGCTTGAACGGATTGGGAATGGAAATCCGAATCTTCTGAGATATCTTCAGCACTCCAGATAACATGAATAGCAAGAGGTGGATGATTAAGAGATGCACCGACATGAGAAAGCATTTGAAACGAGAAAAATAATATGATCAACACTGAAAGCTTGACTTGAGTCCACCGGAGAAGAAAAGAACGAAGAATAATAGACTT
Source organism: Triticum aestivum (assembly GCF_018294505.1). Lineage (NCBI taxonomy): Eukaryota > Viridiplantae > Streptophyta > Magnoliopsida > Poales > Poaceae > Triticum > Triticum aestivum. Next base: position 287,102,759 of record NC_057799.1, read on the forward strand.
GAAGAACATCTTCATGAGAACCACCGGGTAAGAACATTGATTGAAAAGAATGAAGGGACTTCACATGAACAAAATGGATACTTGCTTAAGAAATCTGAGTCCTTGAAGAAAAGGGTGGGAGGGCGGGAAAAACAAAGGCAACTTGGGGCATATGGAACAAACAATGTTGGGAAAACTGAGAGGTGATCTTGCGAATGTTGAAATGATTGGATCCACTTGAAGAGAAGCACGTCGGTTGGAAAGGAATTAAAATGGCAACCTCGATGATCAAGAAGGATTAGTATTCACATAGAAATATGAGAACACCACTTAGAAAAGGTATGGAATCCACATTTGACTTCGAAGCAACTCGAATACCACAAATAAAACAAAACAAAGGATTTGGCTTGCAGGATAAGCCGAAACAAACATATGATAGAGATTTCGTCCGAAGTTTTCGTGGTGGGGCCCACACGGGCTCGATCGTACAGCACCATCATGTACAAGGCAGTGCACATGACATACGAAGTGTCCCCGAGTCGGCATAGCCAAGGACTCTTTAAGACACTACGAGACCACTGTAAAACCAACCATGGAAAGGCGGACCACTAGACGTCGAACCCCAATCTCATATCATGCATCTGACGGAAAGATATCCTAGGAGCTACTTGAATTCCCACTTATAAACTCCCGAAACTTTCTGGTTATGCAATCAGGTGTTGGGGATACAGGGGACACAATATATATCACCCAAACTAACAATACCTAGATCCAGCTGTATCCATCCTTCAACACATAACCAAGAAATCTTCGGAAATCATTTACCTCAACCTTTGAAAAGCATCCGTTATACGAGTTATGGCAATACTCCCTAACTCCCGCCCCAGTACTGGGTGGCGTCGAGGTGATCTCACCAACAAATGCATAAAAGAGATTTTCGATGTCGGCGAAACTCAGGTATTCCAGAACTGCAACGATAAAATTGTGACGACAACACCTCGGAGCTCAACTCCCCGGGACACTGCCACAACCCCTAAATGTCAGGAGGCACCAAGAACAATGTTCTCGTCACAAAACCATCGGAACGATTCCAAGATACCCACGTGATCCTAAAAAAAATTAGTGAAATTTTAGGAGAGAAGAGTCAAAATTTCTACGTCAGGAGGCCTCACAAGAGCGACGAAGGGACTGAGGAGTAAAAAGAATCCTACTCTCCGATATATATAATCCTAAGACTCAAAACATTTTTGTTCTACACTCAACAACGCCAGCGATTCGATCAAGCAGGGGGCTCCTAAGTCGGGGATGGCTCTGATTACCAACTTGTAACACCCACGATGCGGCTATATCTCCCACGTGTCGAGGCACGACTTAGAGGCATAACCGCATTGTGGTTTTGTCGCAAGAAGGGTCATCTTCACACAATCCCATGTAATGAACAAGAATGGGATAAAGAGTTGGCTTACAATCGCCACTTCACACAACACATAAATAAATTATACATCAATCAGAGTACACACGTAGGTCCGACTACGGATCCAAAAGAAAAGAAGACAACCCCAAATGCTAGATCCCTGATCGTCCCAACTGGGCACCACTACTGATCAACATGAAAAGAAACAACACAACGAACAAGATCTTCATCGAGCTCCCACTTGAGCTCAGTTGCGTCACCTGCACTGGTATCCTCGACACCTGCAACTGTTTGGAAGTATCTATGAGTCACGAGGACTCAACAATCTCACACCTGCGAGATCAAGACTATTTAAGCTTAAGGGTAGGAAAGGGGTAGTGAGGTGGAGCTGCAGCAAGCACTAAGCTTATATGGTGGCTAACATACGCAAATAAGAGCGAGAAGAGAAGCAACGGAACGGTCGTCAACTAGTAATGATCAAGAAGTGATCCTGAACTCCTACTTACGTCAAACATAACCCAAAAGCAGTGTTCTCTTCCTGGACTCCACCGAAAAGAAACCATCACGGCTACACACGCGGTTGATGTATTTTAATTAAGTCGAGTGTCAAGTTCTCTACAACCGGACATTAACAAATTCCCATCTACCACATAACCGGGGGCACGGCTTTCGAAAGATAATACCCTGCAGGGGTGTCCCAACTTAGCCCATTATAAGCTCTCATGGTCAACGAAGGATAAACCTTCTCCCGGGAAGACCCGATCAGTCTCGGAATCTCGGTTTACAAGATATTTCGACAATGGTAAAACAAGACCAGCAAAGCCGCCCGATATGCTGACAAATCCCGATAGGAGCTGCACATATCTCGTTCTCAGGGCACACCGGATGAGCAAGACGTCGGGTTGGCATAGACCCTGGTTGCCCGGGGGCGCCGAACATCGCTCGGCTTGGACCAGCACTCGAAGGAGCACTGGCCCGGGGGGTCTAAAATAAAGATGACCCTTGAGTCTGCAGAACCCAAGGGAAAAGGGATAGGTGGTAGCAAATGGTAAAACCAAGGTTGGGCCTTGCTGGAGGAGTTTTATTCAAAGTGAACTGTCAAGGGAGTCCCAGAAATCACCCAACCGCGTAAGGAACGCAAAATCAAGGAACATAACACCGGTATGACGGAAACTAGGGCGGCAAGAGTGGAACAAAACACCAGGCATAAGGCCGAGCCTTCCACCCTTTACCAAGTATATAGATGCATTAATTAAATAAGAGATATTGTGATATCCCAACATAATCATGTTCCAACATGGAGCAAACTTCATCTTCACCTGCAACTAGCAACGCTATAAGAGGGGCTGAGCAAAAGCGGTAACATAGCCAAACAACGGTTTGCTAGGAAAGGTGGGTTAGAGGCTTGACATGGCAATATGGGAGACATGATATAGCAAGTGGTAGGTAGCACGGCATAGCAATAGAGCGAACAACTAGCAAGCAAAGATAGAAGTGATTTCGAGGGTATGGTCATCTTGCCTGAGATCCCGCAAGGAAGAAGAACGAGTCCATGAAGAAGACAAACGGACGTAGTCGAACGAACCCTCACAACTCCGGAACGAAACCGAAGCTAACATGAGAAGCAACCCGGAAAGAAAAGAACAACATAATAAACAACCATCACATACACATGGCATGATGCACAAACAAGTATGATGCATGACCGTTTTAATGAGGCATGGCATGGCAAAGTGCAACAAACAACACTACAAATTAACTGGAGCTCAATATGCAACGAGTTGCATATTGAAGAAACACCACATCAACTACTTAGTTCTCTCTCGTTTATGTACCCAACAATATTAAATGTTATTAAACATGGCAAGAGGTGAAGCATAGGTAAACTAACTATTTAGGCAAGTTTAAGTTAGGCCGGAACAACAAACAACAATTCCGAAAAATCCTCATATGCATACTTTAGATTTGGTACTGTTCTGCCATAAACACAATTTTAATGTTGTTAAACAGCAAAATAAATTGCACCATGTTAAACTAGGCATTTTTCTACCCCATATACATATAAAGTTTATTAAAATCCGAGCTACGGTTATTTAGTTATGAAATAAATCATTTTAATATGGCATTTAGGCAAAATTAAACTAACAGCATTTTAAACATTTTAAACATGGATGCAAGCAGCATATTATGAAACTAGATGAAATTCTAGACATTTTACATATATAATTCATTTTAATCCGATGCACGGTTAATTAGTTATTAGATGCATGAACATTGAGGGTTTTTTGCAAATCTGCAATACTCTGGTTAATTAGACAAAATCGCGATCTGGAAAAAAACGTACGCGGGCCGAATCTGGCTAGCCCGATAGTGCACAAGAGAGGCTGGGGGTGGCTCACCCTGGGCCAAGGCCCGGCTGGAGAGGAGGAGGCCGGCTGGGCGCTGGGGACTTGGCGAGGCAGAGGAGGGCTCGCGTGGGGCACTCGTCCATGCTGGCGCTGGACAAGTCAACGAGGGGGCGGCGCTGGTCGTCTCATTCGAAGCAGACGAAGCGAGCGGGCGGGCGACGCAGCAGAGGAACTTGGCGGGGCGGCGGAGAGGCGCAGGGGCTTGGGGCTCCGGCAGCTTGGTCTCCGGCGGCAGAGCGGCGACCTGGAGGCAGGGACGAGGCCGGGGGGTAGGGACTTGGCGGGGGCGACGACTCCTTGGTGGCGTCAAACAGCTGAGCACTTGGCGCGGACGCAGGCGGCGGTGGGTCTTGCGGGCACGCAGAGGAAGGTCGAAGAAGGGTGGGGCAGCGCCGGATCTAGACGTGGTGGTTCAGTTCAGGGCAGCGGTGGACAGATCCAGCGAACGGAGCGGAGCTCCATGCTTCGGGCGCCATGGATGAGCTCCTTGCATCGCTCCTGTTAATCCACAGCAGAGAGAGGGCTGGAGAGATTAGAGAGAGCGAGGAATACAAGAGAGAAGGGAGGAAGGAGAGTGGGACGCCTGAGGTCGAGGTCATCGGCTGGCAGGCTCGCCGGGGCGGCGCGGTGACGAGGGGCTCGTGCTCCTGGACGAGAGGACGCTCAGGCCTCGGGAGCAGAGGAGGTGGCGGTGGAGGCTTCGGTTGCTGGTGGCGGTTACGAGATGGATCTGGGAGGATCCCGATGGGGAGGGAGACCGGGTGGAGGAAATAGCGGCGGGGAGGAATGGATGGATGGGACAGATTGTTAGGGCTAGGGTTGGATCAATATATATATCAAGTGGGTTTAGGATAGGGGCTATCTCGACCCTCGGATCGAAATCAGACGGTCCGAGAAAAATAGGCTTAGGAAGTCCAAAAGAGAAACCGAAGACAAATAGGGGATGTTTGGGGATGATCCGGACCCAACGGTGATGACTGAGCGGGTCGGGTTCGGGACAGGTTTCGGACGCGCGCGAGAAGGGGTTTTGTGCATTGTGCAGAGAGGCTCAACCGGCCTGACAACAAAAGAACGGTTGGTCTCGAAAGGGACAACTAAGGCAATAGGGAGAAGCGGGAACTACGAACGGACCACGAGTTTAAGAAAACATGCGGATGCAATGCGTATGATGCGATGATGAATGCAACAAACAAATAAAACACACAACAATAACGAAAAACAAGGAAGGAATCTGGAGCGTCGGTCTTGGGGCGTTACAACAGGTGTCTCCGAAGGTACTTGTTGGGTTGGCGTATTTCGAGATTAGGATTTGTCACTCCGATTGTCGGAGAGGTATCTCTGGGCCCTCTCGGTAATGCACATCACTTAAGCCTTGCAAGCATTGCAACTAATGAGTTAGTTGTGGGATGATGTATTACGGAACGAGTAAAGAGACTTGCCGGTAACGAGATTGAACTAGGTATTGAGATAACGACGATCGAATCTCGGGCAAGTAACATACCGATGACAAAGGGAACAACATATGTTGTTATGCGGTCTGACCGATAAAGATCTTCGTAGAATATGTGGGAGCCAAGATAAGCATCCAGGTTCCGCTATTGTTTATTGACCGGAGACGTGTCTCGGTCATGTCTACATAGTTCTCGAACCCATAGGGTCCGCACGCTTAACGTTTCGATGACAGTTATATTATGAGTTCATATGTTTTGATGTACCGAAGGTTGTTCGGAGTCCTGGATGTGATCACGGACATGACGAGGAGTCTCGAAATGGTCGAGACATGAAGATTGATATATTGAAAGCCTATATTTGGATATCGGAAGTGTTCCGGGTGAAATCGGGATTTTGCTGGAGTACCGAGGGGTTACCGGAACCCCCCGGGGGCTTAATGGGCCATAGTGGGCCTTTGTGGAGAAGAGGAGAAGCGGCCAGGGCAGGGCCGCGCGCCCCTCCCCCTAGTCCGAATAGGACAAGGAGAAGGGGGTGGCGCCCCCCTTTCCTTCCTCTCTCCCTCCTCTTTCCCCTCCACTCCTAATCCAACTAGGAAAAGGGAGGGAGTCCTACTCCCGGTGGGAGTAGGACTCCACCTGGCGCGCCCCTCCTGGCCGGCCGCACCTCCCCCCCTTGCTCCTTTATATACGGGGGGCAGGGGGCACCCTAGAGACACAACAATTGATCGTTTGATCTTTTAGCCGTGTGCGGTGCCCCCCTCCACCATAGTCCACCTCGATAATACTGTAGTGGTGCTTAGGCGAAGCCCTGCGTCGGTAGAACATCATCATCTTCACCAGGTCGTCGTGCTGAGGAAACTCTCCCTCAACACTCGGCTGGATCGGATTTCGAGGGACGTCATCGGGCTGAATGTGTGCTGAACTCGGAGGTGCCGTGCGGTCGGTACTTGATCGGTCGGATCGTGAAGACGTACGACTACATCAACCGCGCTGTGCTAACGCTTCCGCTTTCGGTCTACGAGGGTACGTGGACAACACTCTCCCCTCTTGTTGCTATGCATCACCATGATCCTGCGTGTGCGTATGAAATTTTTTGAAATTACTGCGTTCCCCAACACTCCTATGGTGGTGGTTAGTCCTATTTATAGAGGCCCTGGTCCTCTCCCCAAATATTGAGCGGGAAGGGATCCAACAACGGCCAAATTCGAAGGGAGACAACTAGTACAAGTTATCATGACTAAAGGTGGTCTTCGCCTGCCAAAGGCTCTGGTGGTGACACCGTCTCGGGCTCCACGGTGACCTCCATCCTGTCGTCCTGCTGGTCTTGGTCTCGTTGCACCGATATGGAAACATTTGCCTGATGCCTCGGGACTCCTCGTCTGCGCTTGCCCATTTAGCACCAAAGAGGAAACGAGGACACTGCGCGCGCTGGCGCCCTCCTGGCGCCCGCCTGGCTCCAGTCATCATGGCTTGCGTCACAAAAACCTCGCGAGGTGTCCCTTGCCTTGATCTCTCCGCCCCTCGGGTACCGGCCTGGTGAGGCCGCCCCTGAGGAGGTATTGCGTCGTCTGCCTCGCGAGGCTAGGCCCTCGCGAGGGTCTTGAGTGTTTGCTGGTGAGGATGGGACGTACAGGGCTGCTGGTGGAGCCACGCCGTGGGCCGCAGGCAGGCAAGTCTGGGGACCCCCGTTCCCAGGACGCCGACAGTAGCCCCCGGGCCTAAGGCGCGCTCGGACTTGGCTTCGAGGCAAAGCCAAAGGGCAAGTGCGGAGCACCGCGGGCCCCAACAGCATGTGGCCCCGCTTGACGCGTGGCGATTGATTGGACGTGGGCGCCTCCGCTTCGCCACGCTGCCTCGGCAACTGCCTGTCTGATAAAAGGCTGGCGCGGGCAAAGCTTGCCTTCATTGCTTTCCTTCGTCTTGCTCCAGATCCCCTTTCTTGCTCCTTGCTTCCGAAATCTCCAGATCTGCTTCAATCCCCTTCCGAGCTTCCAACCAATGGCGCCTCGAAAGTCTAAGGTCGTTTCGCCGCCTGCCTGGTACGAGCCGGCTCTGGACGTGCCCAATGTCTCGGAGAAGAACCTCGCCGCCACGCGCCTGCTGACAGCGGGGGAGAACAACGAGAACGGGACGACCGAGCTCCGGGCTGGCTCCGCCGAGCCGGAGGCCTCGAAGAGCACCTTCTACCCCTTCTTTATGAGCAGCGTTGTTGCGAGCCTGGTTCCCCCCTTCTACGACTTCTTCTATGCCATCCTCCGCCATTACAGGTTGCAGGCCCTCCATCGCCATCCCAACTCCGTTCTTCTCTTGTCGATCTTCTCCTTCTACTGTGAGGCGTATGTCGGGGTGATGCTGTCCGTGGCACTGCTGCGCCACTTCTTCTTCCTACGAATCAACAACGGTCACACCTCTAGGTGCACCAACTTCATCGCAGCCGGCAAGGCCAACGCGATCTCGAAGGCCGAAAATAAGGCCGATGGCTTCAGGAGCAAGTGGGTCATGATGGATGCCAAGTGTGTCCACCCGCGGTTGAAGCTGCCGACAGAGATGCCCGGCCCAGTCTGACGAGGGGTGGTCCCGCGCGAAGCTTACTTACGACCGGGAGAAGTCAGTGCTGGAGAAGATGACTGCCGATCTGAAGCCGTGCAACACAAAGGTGGCAAAGTTGTCGGGAGCCATGCTCCTGAGGGAATTCCTGATGATGTGCGTGGCTCCGCTCCAGGCACGCTCGCGCCCCTTATGGACGCTTGGGTGTGAAGAAGACAAGCTTCGCTTGAGTTCGGAGGCCTTGTCTGACGAAGAGCTGGCTGTGGCTCTCCGCCTCTTGGTCGGGGACGACCAAGAGTATCCGCCGAGTTCCCTCGTTCCCTTGTTCCTCGTAAGGACGGGGTGCAGGTCGTGACCACCATGCCCACCTTTGACGGGCGCGGCCTGGTGCCGTCGGCGCCCCCTGGGGTCCCGGTGGCGACGGCGCCGGTGGACGTGTCTTCCGGCGACTCCCGCGGGGAGGGGGAAAAGGAGGAGGGCGAGGAGCGCGACTCGGAGGCGACCCCCGAGGGGATGGGGGAGACCTCCCCCTTGCGCAAGGCCGACATCCTCCGCACCCTGCCTGATGATGATGACGAGGCTGGCGTCCTCCCGGAGAGAGAGAGGAGCCGCCCGTGGTTCCGACGAGGGGCAGGTCGGCGCTGATCTCCCGCGATGACGCTCCTGCTCTGACTCTACCTGGAGCTGCTTCTGGTCCATCCGCTGCCCCTTCTTCCGCTCTTGGAGCCCGTGCGCCTGTGCCTCAGGCTGCGAGGCTCTCCGGCTTTAAGCTTACGAAGTGGAGGGACTACACCGCGGTAGACCAGTAAGTGTTCTTGTCCTGTTTTGTTCTTGCTTCTGCTGCTTGCCCTTGACGCTTCTCCGTTGTGCAATTAGGCCGATGTCCGCGACGGAGAGGAGGAAGGAGGACAAGGTGGCACTGCTCGAGGCCAGATCGCCTCATGCGGCCGCACCCCTCTCCATGGATAAAGGCAGCGATGGCGCTCGTGCTTCTCCAGCCCGATCATCCTCGCGAGGCTTGGGGGAGCATCCTCGGGAGGAGTCAGCCCCCGTGGCCCTGCTAGCTCCGGAGGTGTCGACGCCAGGCCCGGTCGCTGAGGTCCCGAGAGCTCAAGAGCTTCCGGCCTCCCAGGCCATGGTGACGACGTCGCCTCCTCCTCTTTCTGCCACATTGCTATCTCCAGGTTCTTCCGCCTCTCCTGACGTCCTGGAGCGCGCTCTTTCTACGATGACCCTGCTGCGAGAAGATCTTCAAGGCGCCGACCGTCGCCTGGTGGTCGGGCACCTGGAGCTGGTCTCTGGCTGGCTTCACTCCGACGTGTCTATCCGGGCGACGCTGAGCCAGGCTGTTGCGGACTCCGAGAAGGACAGGGAGGCTGTTGCCCAAGCCGTGGCCGCCCGCGAGGTTGCGCTGAAGGATGCCGGGGCCGCCCAGGACCGCTGCCGGTCGCTGGAGGCCGAGCTGGAGACCGTGCGGAGGGAGCGCGCGAAAGAGGCCCAAGGCCGCAAGGTGGAGGAGGAGAAGATGAAGGCTCGAGAGGACGCCGTCAGGGATCGCGATGCCGAGCTGGAGCAGTTGGCGAAGGCGCAGGCCACGGAGCACAGCCAGCTGGAGGAGCTGGAGCAGAAGCTGAAGGCGGAGAAGGCCGAGCTTGAAGCCAAGGCGAATGTCCTGGCTGAGGACCGCGCGGCCTTCAAGCTCCTCGAGGAGAGGTCTCGGACGGCGCTGCAATCACTCTACGAGAAGGGCTTGGAAGAGCCGCTGGCGGCCGGTGACGAGTGCCCCGCCCAGCTGCTTCCTTATCTGGTCGATGCGCTTGAGGACGTCGTGAGCGGTATCGGTCCCATGGCAGAGGAAGAAGCCCACGTTCTTTCCTCAGCCGCGTTGACGCGCGTCTTCAGCCACCTCCATCTTCACAACCCTGCCACCCGCCTTGAAGAGCTGCTGGAGCCTGTGGACGACGAGCATTGCATGGCCGCTACTGCAGCCGTGAAGGGTCAGGTGGAGGCCCTGCTGAAGAAGTTCCATGCCTTCTCTCCCGCGCCCTCGAGCGGTGGTGCTACTGATCCTGCAACTCCGGCTGGTGGTACAGGTGAAGGCGACGCCATTGAAGAAGAAGCATCCCTTGCAGGCGACGGCGGTGTCCAGGGATGACGGGATGACTTGCTGGTGGCTCCTTTCCTATTTAGTTTCTACAAAATGGACCATGCCTCGTGGAGGCGTTTAAACTTGCATTTGGTATTGGGAGAACAATATGTCTTGTAATATTTGCTTGAGATTTTGCGATTTCCTTCCCATTTGCTTTACGTTTTACGTCGGCAGGGCCCGACCCCGTGCATACCTCAGCCGCCGTTGGGTCGTCCGGATCACCAGGACAAGACCAAGGAGTGAGGGGCTATGTGGCCAGTTAGGCTCCTGAGTCGCGATGCTCAGGAGTCCCCCTTGACACGCAAACAGCTTACGGAAAGGAGATGCAGGAATAGGTCAAGTGTTCTACGTCGGCAGGGCCCGACCCCGCGCATACCTCAACCGTCGTTGGGTCATCTGGATCACCAGGACGAGACCAAGGAGTGAGGGGCTACGTGGCCAGTTAGGCTCCTGAGTCGCGATGCTCAGGAGTCCCCCTTGATGCTCAAACGACCTTCATACCTTTGCCCTCGCTGAGGCTCGGCTCGGGAGGGGTGCGCGACGACCAGGTCCGGGGGACCTGGATGGGTGGCGTACGCTTGGGCGTGACCCGAGCGCAGCCCCCGTGCCTAGCCCCCTCGCGCGACTCTCCCGAGGGGAGGGGTTGCGATGAGGCCAGACACTGAGCTCAAGGGCTCCCTGAGGTTGATACAGCCATGGGGTCGCCCTCAGTTGTTTATCACCAGCGCGGAGCATAGCGCTTCCGCACTTGCACGGGCATAGCCGCACCTCGGCAGTGTCGACTGCCAACGCGGAGCATGGTGCTTCCATTGGCACATGGGAGGGGAATCCCTACTGCGGAGAGCCCCCGGGGCGTGTACAGCCCCGCCCTGACACGTGGCTTGCACGGCAGGGCTAGACGAGGTGTGTCTGGGCACCCATGAGCCAGCGCGGGACTCACGAGGCCCTACCTCAAGGCGGGTTGCGCCTGATCTTGGTTCTTGATGGCTGTGGTGTTCCTGCGAGATGGTTAGGCAACCTGAGCCGAATGAATTTCCTAAGGTTATCAAACGAGAAGGCCAAGCACCAAAGACCCCAGGAGGTGACGTAAACGGGGCCGGCCCGCCAGACAGAGCTCAGCCGTTGGATTTATCGACGCTGCAGGGACGGGCCCGAGCACAGACGTCGTGCCTGGCCTTCTTATGTGAAGGATGCTGAAGAAAGACGATCGGCGTGCGGCTCCCATGGTGGGTGACAATCAAGCAGGTGATAACCATAGATAGATTATGCATGAGAAACAAACTAGCTTAGGTAAATGCAAGAACGATACATGCCACTGGGCCGGACCCGAGCGGCCTGAGGATGATTGCAGCCCAAGGGGCGCCCCCAGCAGAGTAGCTAAAGACGTAAATGGATACATGCCGCAGGGACGGGCCTACGCGTCTTGGGAATGATGCAACCCGGGGGGCGCTCCCAGCTAAATAAACTTGGAAAATGTCACATGGTTTCGTTGTCGAAGGGGTGTTGGGGCAGCTGAAGATGCGTGGCGAAGGGGTTGCTCCTCACGAGCCACCGGGGCCCTGAGCCTCGGGAGGCTCTGGGGGTCTGGGCGGTTACTTGAGGATCGTCTCCATCTCCGCCAGGACTGCGTGATGCCTGGCCTCCTGAGCCGCCAGGACGCTCTGCAGGTTGCGCTAGAAGGCAACGGCCATGCTCGGCAGGCTGAATGGCATGCGAACATAGCTGTGAGGTGGGCCCTCACAACGTCCCACGCGCGAAGGCCAGAAGAGCTCCTGAGATGCGGCCCTGTTGAGCCATGGAATGTCGACACAGACGCACAGCCCGCCATCCTCGCCTGCATGGGGAGCTGCGCCAGGTGGGCGGCGGTCGCCGCGCATGGCTCTTGCATCCTGCAGCTCCTGAGTGACCTTGGTGATGAACTCCTTAGCGTCGGGCGCTTCTCGCCCGGTGTTCTCCTGAGGGAAACGTGCCGCAAAGCACGCCTCCAGGTGGTGCCCGAGCACCTCCCTCGTGATGTTGGCTAGGTCTGAGGCCCTCCAGAAGAGAGCCCCCGAGCCCTGCCCGAGAAGGGCGCCGGACGCGCCTTCCTATGCAAGAGAGGGAGGCGCCCCAGGCGCGGGCGCCGATCCTGATGTTGTACCGCCAGAGACGCCACTCCCCTGAGGCCCTGTGCGGAGTAGCTGCTTCTTCTTCTTGGGGACGGCCTCAGGAGGGTACTGCGCTGCATTGTTGTCGGGGTCTTCGATCGCTACGGCTTGGAAGGCGCGCTCGAGGGAGCACACTGCATGTCTTTCTTCGCAGGGGACGGTGATGATCCCGCCGCTTCCTGGCATCTTGAGGACGTTGTAGCCGTGGTGGATCACTGCCATGAACTTGGCTAGGGCAGGATATCCGAGGATGGCATTATACGGCAGGCGGATGTGGGCGACGTCAAAGTCGATGAGCTCAGTGCGGTAGTTGTCGCGCTGTCCGAAGGTGACAGGGAGGCGGACCTGCCCTAACGGGGTGGTGGAGCCGTCGGTCACTCCTGAGAAAGGCTTGGTAGGCTGAATCTGATTGTATGGCACTTGGAGGCTGTCGAACGTCTCGACGGGCAGGACGTTAAGCCCTGCACCGCCGTCGATGAGGGTCTTGGTGACTTGCACGTTGCTGATGACGGGTGAGCAGAGCATCGGGAGGGAGCCAGCGGTGGCCACGCACTTGAGCTAGTCCGTTGAGCTGAAGGTGATGGCGCACTTGGCCCACCTGAGCGGGCGCGTGGCCTCAAGCCTGGGAAGGGCTGCATTCACCTCGCGAGCAAACTGCTTGAAGATGCGCTGAGAGGCTGGGGCTTGAGCTCTGCCGAAGATGCAGGCGATGGCACGCGGTTCCTGGAAGCCCCCAGCCCCCTCATCCTGATGGTGGTCGTCGTTCCTTCTTGGCAGTGGTGGCAGCGGAGGAAGGCCAGCATTGCCCTGAGGGCGGTCCTCACGAGGCTGGTCCCTCCATGCGTCCTCACGAGGCTGGTCCTGCCAGCGGTCCTCGCGAGGCCGGTCGCACCACTCCTGGCGGGGGCCATGATCGTCCCAGCGTCCTCCGCCTCGTCCTCCTCCTCAGCCATAGCCCCGGTCGTTGCGCTCAGGGCGTCGACCGAGGCGTCCATCTCGAATGGCCCTGAGCTCTTGACAGTCGTTGGTGTTGTGGCTGTGTACGTTGTGGAAGGCGCAGAACGGCCGGCTGCTCTTGGATGACTCGCGATGGTCTCGCCCACGCTTCGTGTCTGGCTCCGCCGCGAGCACGGCTACTCCCTTGCACTTCACGTCCTTGGCCTTGGCTTTCTTCTCCTCTGGGTCGGTAGCTAGGAGCTCGAGGAGGGAAAGGCGCCCCTCCTCAGCTCTTGCGCACTTGGTCGCCAGGTTGAACAGCTCCAAGGCCGTGCATAGCTCCTCGTGGATGGCGAGCTCCTCCTTCATCTTGACATCGCGGACGCCATCAGAAAACACGGAGATGATGGCCTCGTCCGTCACCTTGGGGATCTTGAGACGAACGTTGTTGAAGCGCTGGATGTACTTTTGCAGGGTCTCTCCTGGCTGCTGCTTGACGCGGCGCAGGTCACCCGCAGCCGGAGGGCGGTCGCAAGTGCCCTGGAAGTTGGCGACGAAACGGTCGTGCATCTCATCCCAGGAGGAGATCGAGCCCGGGGGCAGGTTCACGAGCCACGAGCGAGCGCCATCCTTGAGAGCCATGGGGAACCAGTTCGCCATGACTTTTTCGTCACCGTTGGCCGCCTCGATGCTTAGCTCATAGAGCTGCAAGAACTCCGTGGGGTCGGGGGTGCCGTCATAGCAAGGAGGCAGGTCCGGCTTGAACTTGCCCGGCCAGGCAACGCTACGCAGCTCGGGAGTGAAGGCGCGGCAGCCTGCGGTGGCCACCGGGGCCCTTTCCTGATGCGGAGCCTACCCTTGATGCTCGTGCACCGTTCAGGCGCGGGCGCATTCTCTTGTGGTCGGGGAACTTCTTGGCAGCTTCCTTCTTCTCGCGCGGGCGCCCGACGCGAAGGGTCGCGCCGCGGGGCAGCGCGCCTTGGCGCCAGAGCGTCGTCTTGGTGCAGAGGTGGTGGAGGCGCTCCGTAAGCGACGTCGCCCGCAGCTGGCGGAGGGCGAGGCAGCGAGAGGGACGGCGCGGGGGAGCCCCCTGGGGCGCTGACGAGCTCGGCGATGCGGTCCATCCAGTCCTCGTAGAGGTCGTCGACTGGACGGTAGGGCTGGAGCTCGCGTGCCATGAGCAGCGTGACCTGTGCGTCCGTGGGAGCGTGACGAGCGTGAGATGACGAGCCGGCTGGGGTTAGCGACGGAGTGGCGGTTCGGCCATCCCGCCGCACCGAGGGGTGCAGCAAGGACGCTTGCTGCTTGTTTCCCGTTGGGCCGGTGGCGGCGTTGGCGGTGGGTGACGGAGAATGACGGGGAGGCCCACCGATAGGAGCAGTCTGAGAGATGCGGGCGGCGAGGGCAGCCCGGCGCTCAGCACGGGCTCGACGAGCGTCTGCCATGGACGCGACGAAGCGACGGGACGCGGATCGGCGGAAGGAAAGCTTGGGCGCACCCCTACCTGGCGCGCCAAATGTCGGATTTCGGGTTCCGGCAAAACCCTTGAGGTTCGAAATCTGGGGTGCGCACGAAGATCTCTCCCTACCTAATCACGCCCTCACCCTCACCGCGATCTCAAAGCTTAGCGCGTCAAACCCACAGAAAGAGAGACACAAGGGTTTATACTGGTTCGGGTCACCGATGTGGTGTCATACCCTACTCCAGTGTGGTGTGGTGGTTTGCCTCTTGGGCTGAGGATGAACAGTTACAAGGGAAGAACCGCCTCCTGAGGAGAGGTGCTCTTGTGCTTGGTGAACTTGTGTGGTTGAGGGTGATCTCCAGATGCCTCCTATGGTGGTGGCTAGTCCTATTTATAGAGGCCCTGGTCCTCTCCCCAAATATTGAGCGGGAAGGGATCCAACAACGGCCAAATTCGAAGGGAGACAACTAGTACAAGTTATCATGACTAATGGTGGTCTTCGCCTGCCAAAGGCTTTGGTGGTGACGCCGTCTCGGGCTCCACGGTGACCTCCATCCTGTCGTCTTGCTGGTCTTGGTCTCGTTGCACCGATATGGAAACCTTTGCCTGATGCCTCGAGACTCCTCTCTTGCGCTTGCCCCTTTAGCACCAAAGAGGAAACAAGGACACTGTGGGCGCTGGCGCCCACCTGGCTCCATTCGTCATGGCTTGCGTCACAGAAACCTCGCGAGGTGTCCCTTGCCTTGATCTCTCCGCCCCTCGCGAGGCGGCTTGGTGTGGCCGCCCCTGAGGAGGTCTTGTGTCGTCCGCCTCGCGAGGCTTGGCCCCTCGCGAGGGTCTTGAGTGTTTGCTGGTGAGGATGGGCCGTACAGGGCCGCTGGTGGAGCCACGCCGTGGGCCGCAGGCAGGCAAGTCTGGGGACCCCCGTTCCTAGGACGCCGACAGACTCATGTGGCGAAACTAGTTTAAAGGTTTTTGGATGCACAAGTAGTGATCATACTTAGTGCAAAATGAAGGCTAGCAAAAGATTGAGAAGCGACCAACCAAGAAACGAATAATCTCATAAGCGAGCATTAAGCATAATTAACACCGAATAATGCACCACAAGTAGGATATAATTTCATTGCATAATTATTGACTTTCGTGCTTGCATAGGGAATCACAAACCTTAACACCAATATTCTTACTAAAGCATAATTACTCATCAACATAACTCACATATCACGTCATCATATCTCAAAACTATTACTAAGAATCAAGTTTATTTTGTCCAATGATCTTCATGAAAGTTTTTATTATATCCTTCTTGGATATCTATCACTTTGGAACTAATTTTCATATGTTGCTTTTGATAAGCTCAAACATATATAAGTGAAGATCATGAGCATAATATATTTTTTTTCTTTCTCTCAAATTAATTCAAGTGAAGCAAGAGAGAATTTTTGAAAATTTTACTAAATCTCAAATAAATCTAAGTGAAGCAAGAGAGCATTTCTTCAAAAATACTAAGCACACCGTACTCAAAAGGATAAAAGTGAAGCACTAGAGCAAGTCCATAGCTCATAAAAAATTTAAGTGAAGCATAGAGAGCAATTCTAACAAGTCATGACATAATTTTGGCTCTCTCAAATAGGTGTGTCCAGCAAGGAATCAAGACTAAAAACACAAAATAAAACAAGCAAATACTCATATCATACAAGACGCTCCAAGCAAAACACATAGTATGTGACGAATAAAAATATAGCTTCGAGTAAAATACCGATGGTCATTAGAAGAAAGAAGGGATGCCACTTGGGGCATCCCCAAGCTTAGTTGCTTGCTCATTTTTGCATAATACCTTGGGATGCCAGGGGCATCCCCAAGCTTAGGCTCTTCTTACTCCTTATTCCTTCATCCATCATAAGATAACCCAGAACTTGAAAACTTCAATCACACAAAACTCAACAAAACCTTCGTGAGATCCATTAGTGTAAGAAAATAAATCACTACTATAAGTATTGTATCAAACCAATTCATATTTTGTTTTTGCATTATATCTACTGTATTCCAACTTTTCTATGGCAAAAACTCATCAAAGAAAACCATAGAGCCATCAAAACAAGCACACAACGCAAAGAAAACAGAATCTGTCAAAACAGAATAGTCCGTAGCAATCTGATTTGTTCGAAAACTTCTGGAACTCAAAAAATTGTGAAACATTAGAACGACCTGAGAAATTTGTATATTAATCTTCTGCAAAAAGAATTGGCATTTTATCACGCTCTGGTAAAAAATAAGAATTGTTTTCGTGAGAGCAAAAGTTTCCGTTTTTCAGCAAGATCAAACAACTATCACTCAAGAAGATCCTAAAGGCTTTACTTGGCACAAACATTAACTAAAACACAAAAAACACAATTATAACAATAGCATAATCATGCAAACACTCAAGAACAGAAAGAAAAAAGCAAAAATAAATTTTATTCATTGGGTTGCCTCCCAACAAGCGCTATAGTTTTACGCACTTAGCTAGGCATAAAGCAAGGATCTAAGTTTTCTCATCTTTGTTGTGAGATCCATAAGATGCCCTCATGATTGATTCATATGGTGGCCTAATTCTTGTTCTAGGAAAGTGTTCCATACCCTTCCTCAAAGGAAATTGGAACTTAATATTGCCTTCTTTCATATCAATCACGGCACCGATAGTACGTAAAAATGGTCTACCAAGAATAATTGGACAAGTCGGATTGCAATCAATATCAAGAACAATAAAATCTATTGGCACATAATTCCTATTTTCAAGAATAAGAACATCATTAATTCTTCCCATAGGCTTTTTGTCGGTGTACAAAAGTAGGGGCCTTTTTTTACCCCTTTACTTGTGCACGGGCAGTTGTAGCCACACCTGCGGCTACACTTGGTGGGACAGAGGAAGCAAGGAACAAGACTACCAGAGCAGCGCTGAAACCAGAGGCGTGCAGAGTGAAGGGGCAAGGTGGGTCCCCCCCCCGGCAAGAGCTTTGCCGGGGACGACCTACGCCGCCCCGGCAAGAGCCTTGCCGGGGCAACTTACCCAACACCAGCAAGGCCGCCACCCTTGAGCCTGAGAGTTCCGACACCATCGACAATGTTGGAACCAAGGCTCGGGAGGCGCCTACATGGTGGTATGTAGATCTTTGTGAAGGCTGAAGGCCTGCAAGACTAGATGAAGAACCGGAAGACGAAGGCCCCAGGCAAGACCCTTGCTAGGGACGCCCGCAGGACCCCGGCAAGACCCTTGTCGGGGATATCTGCGGGACCACAGTCAGGCCCGCACTTACCAAAGCTTCGCTACCCCATGGCCATCTCGACACAGCAGCCTGCCTGCCAACTAGGCACGCACCTACATGGCAGCATGCAGCTTCTAGGCCAACCAAGCAAGCACCTGCGTGGTGGCATGCGGATCTTCGTGAAGACCCTGCCACCGCACCAGCGCAGCAGCCAGCCAGCCAGCATGGCGCTGCATGCCTCGTCAGCTTGGACGCGCATCAAAGCGAGGTGAGGCGGCGATAGACGAGACGAGCTTCCTTGTCGTCCTCGATAAAGCAAGAGGACACGTCCGCAACGCATTAAATGTGTTTCGACCCACGATGTCAGGATAGACTTGTACACTGTACATACTTTCCACCTCCTGTGTGCCACTGTGGTGACCCCTTTTCATATAAAAGGAGGCCCGAGACGTACTGAGGAAGGATTCGGACTTTTTGGCTAGGCATGCACCGCAGCTAGTTAAAGATCTCAAGAACACCAAATATACACCAAAAGCAGGACTAGGGTATTACGCATCGTTTGCGGCCCGAACCTGGATAAAATTCCCCCATGTTGATCTTCTAAACCCGCTCTTTCCATAGCCCCGCGCCCTGTCAACCATAGTAGGGATTCCCCGTGATCCCATAGGTGTCGTTTACCCGACATCTTTGGCGCGCCAGGTAGGGGGCGCGAGCTGTGAAAATCCGGTTTTGAAGTCAACTCATCGACTCCTTCGTCGATATGGCTGGAGAGAAGAAGGCTACGTCGATCAGCCATGCCCTGGCACCGTCAGCCAGGCGAGGCGATGCTGTCCGCAGCCGCAACAGCCATCCACGTGGCCACAGAAAAAGCTAAGTGACACAGAACCTTGAGCAAATTCCTTTTTAATATAAGGTTATTCTCCTCGAAAAATCTTGCCCCTTGTATGGAAAACCTGTACGCGATGGAACCCTTCCGCTATTGGCAACACCCTTGTTCTGTTTCGAGTCCGCTCAACAGTTCAAGCGGCTGCGCTGAGAACGACAGGTGGCTTGCCCTGCAGCAAGCACCCCCCCCCCCCCCCGGCTGGCTACTAAGGATCCGTCCTTCAAAGCGCCATAGCATTGGTTTACGCACTGGCAAACCTATCCAACCAGGCGAGGGTGCATACATACAAGGAAAGATCGAACAGGAAGATAGCATGCATCATTTTAAAGTACTGCAAAGTCATATTACATCAATAGTTGTTGCGGTTCTAACTTAAGATAAAATTGTCTTGGTCATGAACTCGCAGCGGCAATGAGAAACGGGGTGCCTAGTCCCGGCGCTGGCCCTCCACCCTCTTGACTCCGTCGACACAGCTTATGATGGGCTCGATACGCTCCTCGACGCTCTTCAGCGCGTCGGCGAAGTCGACGCTGGGGTTCCAGAATGCCACCTTGGTGAGGACCTTGGTCAGGGCGCCCCGGCAGAGCCTCCGGGACACATTGGCCAGATAAACTACCCGATTGGAGCGGAGCTGCTCCAGGGCGTCGATGACGCCCTCGAAGAACAGGGTCAGCCTGGCATTGGGGCTCACGTTCGGCTCCTGGGAATACCTAACATTTGGCATGCCCATGATGGCCAGCTTCGCGGTGATCCTGCCGGCGACGTCGACGAGGCGGCTGATCCAGAGGTTTACACTCTTCGCATACTCCTTGTGCTTGGCGGCATCATCGCTCCGCAGCCGCTTCTCATCCTCCAGGGCCTTGTGCAGGGTCTCCTCATGAGCCCCGGCCTCCGAAAGCTTCCCCTCCAAGCCGTCCAGTTTCAGCTTCAGGCCGTTGATGGAGTCGTTGGCTTCGGAGAGCAGCTTGGCCTTGTCGGAGATGGCGACCTACGCATCCGCCAGGGTGTGGCTGGCCGTGTCCCTCTCCTCCGTTAGCGCGGAGACTTTCTTCTTCAGCTCCTCCCGCTCCAGCTCCAGCTCCTTCACCTTGCCGGCATGGACTAGGGCCTGAGCAT
Organism: Triticum aestivum; assembly: GCF_018294505.1. Lineage (NCBI taxonomy): Eukaryota > Viridiplantae > Streptophyta > Magnoliopsida > Poales > Poaceae > Triticum > Triticum aestivum. The sequence continues at coordinate 287,122,499 of NC_057799.1, forward strand.
CGAGTGCCTCCTTGTGCCTCTGCTCCAGCTCCTGGGTCCGCTGCGCGACAATCTTCCTGATTTCTTCGTCCTTGCCGCGGAGCATGGAGGAAAGCGCCTGCTCACGGGCGGCGAGGTCTTCCTCCTGGCTGTTCAGCAGAGCCTGCTGCTGCTGCCGAGCAGCCTCGTCCTTGGTGGCCTGCTCCTTCGCCACCTCCTGGGCCTTCTCAATATCGGCCTGCTTCAGGATGATCTCTCTTTTGCGCTCATCCAGCTCACCCTGGGCAGCCTTCAATTCATCCCGGGCCTCACCAAACCAGACTTGCGCCTGAGCGACGCGCTCCTCAAAATCTGCCTCCGCCTTGTCCACCGCCGCCTTCCTGGATCTCACTTTGTCTTGTCGGGCACGGTGGAGTGCTTGGAGCTTCTGGAAGTTGGTACCCATGGTCCGGAGGAGCTGCTCTTCTTGGGGGCCGCCGCCGCTGGCGCTCGGTTCATCGACAACCTGGAGCCCAGCAGTGGCGAGCGCCTCATCATCAAAGACCTCCCCCTCGGCAGGTGCTCTGGTGTTTGCCATCCCTGGGAGGCGGACGAACAAGTCATCGCCCACCTTCAGGTACTTGGGAGGCGCGGGGGCTGCAGGGGAGGAAGGCTGGTCGTTGGCCACCTCCTCCTCGGCAGACTTCTTGGCGGCCTCCCCGGCAGCAGCCTTGTCGGCCTCCTCAGCAGTGGCCTTGCCGGCCTCCCCGGCAAGACCCTCGCCGGCTTCCCCGGTGGTGGACTTGGCGGCTTCCTCAACCGCGATCCTGACGGCCTCGGCCTCGGCGTCCTTGGCGACCTGCCCAGTGACGATGTCGATATCCTCCTGGTCCATCGCGGGAGGGTCTGGAAACCAGAAAGGAGAATGCAACGAGGCCAAGGCCAAGGTTCAGAACACAAAAAAAAGAGAGAGAAGACAGGGACGGGAGGCAGGTCGCTTACCCGCGCCGAGCTGAGAAGCGATTCCCTCCCTGCCAACATTCGTTGCCGGGACGGAGCCACCAGCACCCAAGTCCGCCCCCTCCTCCTCCATGTGAATGGGCTCGGCCGTGGTTGCCCTTGCCGGGGACGCCCCTTTGGGCGGCGTGGTCGATGGGCGCGGCGTGTTGGGAGTGGACCTCATGGGCTCCTCCTGCTGCAGCTCTCCTCCTGCTGCAGCTCTCCTCCTGCAGTGGTCGATGGGCGCGGCGTATTGAACTTACGCTAGGGGGCTGGAGCGGGGGCTGCGTCGAGGGCTGGTATCCGGGCTGATCTCCACCACCTCCGACGTGCGTGAAGTGTCGCCGGGGGCTTGTCGCCTGTCGAAGCCTTGGCCCTCTTTGCCACCCTCTGGGCCAGCGTCTCTATGTCGCTGCAAAGACAAGATCAAGTAAGGGGAAACAGCACGGGCTGAGAGTCAGAAATGATGAAGGGCGAGATGCTTACTCTTCCTCCTCCGCCGGCCTCCTCTTCCTCTTCAGGCTGAAGGACCCAAGGTAGAAGCCGGCCTCTGGGTCGTTGTTCGAAGGGGGAGGAGAAGGAGATGGGGTCCTGTGGCGCTTGGACGAGGAAGAAGTGGCGGCCGCTGCCTTCTTCTTCACTGCCGCGGCCCTCGTCTGGCGCACGGGCCGCGCCTGGGCCTGTTGCCGTTGCGCGGTCCTGCCGGGCCGGACCGGCTCGCCAGAGCTAGCCCGCCGCAGGACGCGCCTCCTCGCCGGGGGCAAGGAGTCGTCCGCCTCGGTCTCCTCTCCGGTCGACCCCTCGACCACGTCTTCAACAAGGTGTGACGCCCCCGATTTGACCGTACACTAATCATGCACGCAAATGTGTACGACCAAGATCAGGGACTCACGGGAAGATATCACAACACAACTCTAAAACATAAATAAGTCATACAAGCATCATAATACAAGCCAGGGGCCTCGAGGGCTCGAATACAAGTGCTCGATCATAGACGAGTCAGCGGAAGCAACAATATCTGAGTACAGACATAAGTTAAACAAGTTTTGCCTTAAGAAGGCTAGCACAAAAGTAGCAACGATCGAAGAGGCAAGGCCTCCTGCCTGGGACCTCCTAACTACTCCTGGTCGTCGTCAGCGGCCTGCACGTAGTAGTAGGCACCTCCAGTGCCGTGGGAGTCGTCGTCGACGGTGGCGTCTGGCTCCTGGACTCCAACATCTGGTTGCGACAACCAGATAGAAAGGAAAGGGGGAAAAAGAGGGAGAGAAGCAACCGTGAGTACTCATCCAAAGTACTCGCAAGCAAGGAGCTACACTACATATGCATGGGTATATGTGTAAAGGGGCATATCAGTGGACTGAACTGCAGAATGCCAGAATTAAAAGGGGGATAGCTAGTCCTGTCGAAGACTACGCTTCTGGACATCTCCATCTTGCAGCATGTAAAAGAGAGTAGATTGAAGTCCTCCAAGTAGCATCGCATAGCATAATCCTACCCGGCAATCCCCTCCTCGTCGCCCTGTTAGAGAGCGATCACCGGGTTGTATCTGGCACTTGGAAGGGTGTATTTTATTCAGTATCCGGTTCTAGTTGTCATAAGCTCAAGGTACAACTCCGGGTCGTCCTTTTACCGAGGGACACGGCTATTGGAATAGATAAACTTCCCTGTAGGGGTGCACCACATAACCCAACACGCTCGATCCCATTTGGCCGGACACACTTTCCTGGGTCATGCCCGGCCTCGTAAGATCAACACGTCGCAACCCCACCTAGGCTCAACAGAGAGGTCAGCACGCCGGTCTAAACCTATGCGCGCAGGGGTCTGGGCCCATCGCCCTAAGCACACCTGCACGTTGCGAACGCGGCCGCGAGCAGACCTAGCAACCCACACGATCACGGCGGTTACGTCAAAGCGGTCCAACACGGCGCGCGCCACTCAGTCGCTGACGTCAAAAGAGCTTCGGCTGATACCACGACGTCGGGATACCCATAACTACTCCCGCGTAGATGGCTAGTGCGTATAGACCAAATGGCCAGACTCAGATCAAATACCAAGATCTCGTTAAGCGTGTTAAGTATCCGCGAACGCCGACCAGGGCCAGGCCCACCTCTTACCTAGGCGGTCTCAACCTGCCCTGTCGCTCCGCCACAAAGATCCACTTGCGGGTACTCCTACGAGCCGACCCGACTTTAGTCATCACATGTGTCATGTATATAGTATATAAGTATATACCCGCGATCACCGCCCAGGTGATCACGGCCAGATAGTGTAGCACAGCAGACGGACAAGAATGTAGGGCCACTGATGGAAATCTAGCATCCTATACTAAGCAGTAGGGTAGCAGGTAAGGGAAACAACTGTAGCAACAATGACAGGCTATGCAACAGAATAGGATTAACCGAAAGCAGTAACATGCTACACTACTCTAATGCAAGCAGTATAGAGGAGAGTAGGCGATATCTGGTGATCAAGGGGGGGGCTTGCCTGGTTGCTCTGGCAAGTAGGAGGGGTCGTCGACTCCGTAGTCGAACTGGGCAGCAGCAGTGTCGGTCTCGTAGTCTACCGGAGAGAAGAGGGGGAAGAAATAGTAAATACAATGCAAACACAAGCATGACGATGCGTGACATGACAGTGAGCGGTGCTAGGGGTGTCCTAACGCGACAGTAGGTGGTACCGGTGAAGGGGGGGAACATCCGGGAAAGTATTCCCGATGTTTTGCGTTTTCAGACAGAAGGACCGGAGGGGGAAAGTTGCGAGTTCGATAGGTTAGGGAGGTGTGGTGGACGCACGGACTGCGTATCCGGATTCGTCTCGTCGTTCTGAGCAACTTTCATATAGAAAACATTTTCATCCGAGTTACGGTTTAAAAGATATGAATTTTCAAAGTTTATTTGAATTTCTGGAATTATTTAATTAACAGAAAAAGGGATATGACGTCAGCATGACGTATGAGTGACGTCAGCGGTCAACAGTCCGGGTTGATTGGTCAAACTGACAAGGGGGACCCACCTGTCATAGACAGTGGGTTAACAGAGGATTAAACTAATTAGTTTTTAGTTAATTAACTACTGGGCCCACCTGTCAGTGAGAGATTAATTAAACTAATTATTTTTATTTATAAAACATTTTCTTTTTTAATTTTTGCGGCGGGGCCCGCATGTCAGTGACTGGGCCTGCCCAGTCAGCAGTTGACTGGGTCAACCCAGTCAACTGGGGCCCGTGGGGGCCACTGGCAGTGACCCAGGGGGTGGCCCCAGGTGTGCCACGTCGGCGGCCGGCGCCGGCGCAACTCCGGCGACCAAAACCGCGGCGGTCCCTCGCCGGAGTTGGCCGGAATTACGCTACGGGGCTCGGGGAGGAACGGGGCTAGGCCCATTCGAAAGAACTCGCAGCGCCGCATCCAGGGGTGGCCGGGGCTTCGCCGGACTCGGCCGGAATCGGCGCCGGCGAGCGGCGGAGGCGGCGGCGCGCACGGGTGCCCGACGGAAACAGGGCTACGGCAGGCGGTCGAGCAAGCGGAGGGGCTGGGGAGCTTCTACGTGCGGTGGGGAGCGCTGTGAGCTTGAGCCCGTGACCATTTGGTCACCGGAGACCCGCCGGCGGCGAGCTCCGCGGCGTGGCGTTCGGGCGCGCGCGGGGAAGCAGCTACGGAGCGCGAGCGAGCTAACGGAGAGGGGGAGGAGGTAGAGGAGCTCACCGCGCGGCGCAAGAAAGGCCCGTGGGTGGCTTAGTAGCAGCAGGTCGTCGCCGGGGAAGAAGGGGGTCGCCGGCGTCCGAGGTTGAAGGCGAGCTCGGGGAGGCCGTTGCGGTGGCTCCGAGCTTCGACGGAGAGGCGGAGGGGGTGTAGTCGAGGGCGGCGACGTCGTACGACACGGCGGGGTGGCGAGTGGGGCACGGTGGCCGCGAGAACGACGGGAACGGCGGCGAGCGCGTCGGGCGTGGGGAAGAGGGGGGCGGCGCGGATCCGGGGGAGGGAAGGGGAGGCGCGGGGGCCGAGAGGGAGAGCGGGGGTGAGTGGGAGAGAGGCCCGAGGAGGCGGGGGAGCTGGCGACCTTATCCCCTCCGGCGTCGGTGCCGGCGAGGGGGTCGGGCGGCAGCGCGCCCCTGTTCCGACCCGGTCGGGGGAACAGGGAAGGGGCGAGGGAGGAGGTGGGCTGGGCCGGGGGCGCGGCTGCGGCCCAGTTTGGGCCGGGGGGGCAGTGGGGGGAAAGCGGGCCCTTTTCCCCTTTTTTTTCTTTTTCTCTGCCTGGGTTCTGTTTTATGTTTTCTCTTTATTTGCTTATTCCCTTTTCTGTTTTATTTCATTTAAAAGTATTTAGACATTTTATAAAAATGTGTTTTCTCCACCATAATTACCAGTGTATTATTTAGCACTCACAGAACATTTTTGTTTGAGTTTTTGAAAACTTTTATTTTTCACTTTAATTATATTTGAAGTTTGAACTAGGAGTTTGACAGGGGTGTGGTTCCAATGTGATCAAGCCCTGTTTAGCAACATGATTAGCTTAATCACAGGGGGTTACTGTAGCATGATTCTCAGGGTGTTACACAAGGGGAGCCCCGGCACCGGCACCGCTGGCCTCCCCGGCTGACCCCGCCCACTCGGCAAGCTCTTTCTCTTCTGCGGCCGTGTCGGCCTTCTCCTCCATGGTGCCAACGCTGCCGGCCTCCTGGGCAAGCGCCGCCTCCTCTGCCCTGGCGGCAATGTATGCCAACTCCGCCTTGGTGGTGTCACGGATGAGCAGCGGCTCGTCACGAACATACCTCTCTGACAGGTTGTCGAAGAAGGCTTGCACCCGTTCTGCTTCTGGCTTGGCCCAGCTTGGATCCAGGCCATGCGCGTTGAAGTCCGGCATCATGGCGATGATGTCGGTCTGGCGAGAGTTGTTGCTCAACGAGACCACTCCCGCTGGCAACCCAAACAGAGACCCGCCGGCCGTGACGGCCCTGCCAGCCTTCTCGGCCTTCTCGGCCTTGCCAGTCCTCTCGACCCCAACGGCCTCGTCGACCTTGAGCTGGAAAAGCCTCTGGCAAAAATGGGCATGCCCCAGCATCGTGAAATTGTGCTTCAAGCCAGGGCGGAGCCTCATGATGTCAGCCGCGTTCCTGAAGTCCCAGGTCGGCCTCCCCTTGTTGTGCAACAGGGCGATTCGGCGGCGGATGAAGTCAGCCCCAATCATCTCAAGAGTGAGCCCAACCGAGGTAAGGCGATGGATCCTGGTGGTGGCGACCGTAAGCTTGTTGTCGTCGGCATCGACATCGCTCCAGTCCTTGCTGCGGACTGGCGGCTTCCTACGGACCCGGCAGAACTCTTGCGGGTCTTCCTCCTCAATCCAGCACCATCGGCCCCTCCACTCTTCCCACCTCTCCTTCTGGGCACCCTCCGCGTACGTGCCCCTCTCCTGGGTCCTCGGGATCCAGGTGATGCAGCCAGAGATGGCGCCCCCTGGCTGGATGCGAGGATAGAAGTAATGGCAGAAGAGCGCCGTGCTAGGGAGCACTCCGGCAAAGCTCTCGCAGAGGTGAGCGAAGAAAGCCATGCACGCCACGGCGTTCAGCGTGAAGTCCAGAAGGTGGAAGCCGTAGGTCTGCATGACGTCGTTGAAGAGATCAGAGAAAGGGGGGCAGAGCCTGCAGGAGAAGTAATCGACGAAGAAGGGATATCGGTTTGGGCCGGCCTCGGCGAAGGCGGCGGGGATGATGCGCATGGCGGGGTGCCCCGACGTCTCCCTCCCCCACAGGGGCCTGAAGTAGCCCCTGAGGGTGACCGCATCGATCGTCGAGGGGAAGAGGGTGCGCTCCGTCCGCATATCCACCAGCTCGCTCTCCGGCGCCTCCTTCCCACGGGCGTCCTTGGCCGCCCCCTTGCCCTTGCTCATCTTGGGCGCCATGGCGGTAGAGAAGGGATGGCAATGGGGGCGCAGTGGCGGCGAGCAGAGACAAGAGCTTCGACTTGCACTTGAGGAAGAAGAAGAGGAGAACGGCGGTTCTGAGATTGGAAAAGGCACAAAGGGTAAATGAGCAGCGCCCCTGCAGTTTTTCCCTTTTTATGGGGAAGACGCGGGCCGCATCTTTACCATTTACCACGACGTGACGCGAGCGTGCAGCAACCGCCCCACGCACGACCCCCACATCACGCATTCAACGCGGGTCGTGGGGAAGCGCAACTGGCGAAGGAGTTACCATGATAAAACTTTGCCACGCATGCCCGCGCACCGTTCTAGGCCCGGCCCAACAACGCTCCGCGCTTATGTTTGGCCCAGGCCCGGGGGCTCCTGTCGGTGTACAAAAGTAGGGGCCTTTTTTTTACCCCTTTACTTGTGCACGGGCAGTTGTAGCCACACCTGCGGCCACACTTGGCGGGGCAGAGGAAGCAAGGAACAAGACTACCAGAGCAGCGCTGAAACCAGAGGCGCGAAGAGTGAAGGGGCAAGGTGGGTTTCCCCCCGCCAAGAGCCTTGCCGGGGCCGACCTACGCCGCCCCGGTAAGAGCCTTGCCGGGGCAACTTACCCAACACCAGCAAGGCCGCCACCCTTGAGCCTGAGAGTTCCGACACCATCGACAACATTGGAACCAAGGCTCGGGAGGCACCTGCATGGTGGTATGCAGATCTTTGTGAAGGCTGAAGGCCTGCAAGACTAGATGAAGAACCAGAAGACGAAGGCCCCCAGCAAGACCCTTGCCGGGGACGCCTACAAGACCCCGGCAAGACCCTTGCCGGGGACATCTGCGGGGCCACAGCCAAGCCCGCACTTACCAAAGCTTCGCTGCCCCATGGCCGTCCCGACGCAGCAGCCAGCCTGCCAAGCAGGCACGCACCTACGTGGCAGCATGCAGCTTCTAGGCCAACCAAGCAAGCACCTGCGTGGTGGCATGCGGATCTTCGTGAAGACCCTGCCACCACGCAAGCGCAGCAGCCAGCCAGCATGGTGTTGCATGCCTCGTCAGCTTGGATGCGCGTCAAAGCAAGGCAAGGCGGCGACAGACGAGACAAGCTTCCTTGTCGTCCCATATAAAGCAAGAGGACACGTCGGCAGCGCATTAAATGTGTTTCGTCCCATGATGTTAGGATAGACTTGCACAGTGTACATACTTTCCACCTCCTGTGTGCCACTGTGGCGACCCCTTTTCATATAAAAGGAGGCCCGAGGCGTACTGAGGAAGGATTCAGACTTTTTGGCTAGGCATGCACCGCAGCTAGTTCAAGATCTCAAGAACACCAAATATACACCAAAAGCAGGACTAGGGTATTACGCATCGTTTGCGGCCCGAACTTGGATAAAATTCCCCCGCGTTGATCTTCTAAACCCGCTCTTTCCACAGCCCCGCGCCTTGTCAACCGTAGTAGGGATTCCCCACGATCCCATAGGTGTCGTTTCCCAGACACTTTTTAATAGTAGGATCAGCCAAGTGCAAATTTAAAGAGCATTCTTCAAGATCGGTAAGACCAAGCACATCACATAAAGATTTCAGAATAGTAGAAACACTAGCACCCAAGTCACACAAAGCAAAACACACATAATTTTTAATCTTGACTTTGATAGTAGGTCCCCATTCATCATGCAATTTTCTAGGAATAGAAATTTCTAATTCCAATTTTTCTTCAAAAGCTCTCATCATAGTATCAACAATATGTTTAGGAAAAGCTTTATTTTGTTCATAAGCATGGAGTGAATTTATCATGGATTGCAACAAACAAATACAATGAATCAAAGAGCAACTATCACAATTAAAGTATTTGTAATCCAAAAGAGTGGGCACATCACTAGTTAAAGTTTTGACCTCTTCAAACCCACTTTCATCAATTTTCTCAACAAAATTTTCACCCTCCGAATTATTGGGACGCCTTCTAGCTAAAGTTGACGCTTCTCCGGTCCATTTTTCATCAATCTTAACTCTACTAAACAAGGAATCAATAGAAGAAACACCAATCATTTTAAGATCTTCATCACTTTTGTGAAAGTAATCACTAGAAAATGTTTTTTTCTAAAAATTCTCTTTTAGCTCTAAGCATAGCAGTTTTTTTCTTACTTTCATTCATAGAAACATGAAGTGCTTTAATTGATTCATCTACTTTAGGCACAAAAAATTTCATCTTGAGATTTTCCACATCATGAGAAATTCTATCAACACTTCTAGACAAATCATCAATCTTATTCAGCTTTTCTTCTATGGAAGTGTTGAAAACTTTTTGCGTATTGATAAATTATTTCATATTATTCTCAATATCAGAGGTGTTCCTATTATTATTATAAGATTGATTTCCATAGGAATTACCATAATTATTAGAGGAATTACTAGGAAAAGGCCTAGGATTAAAATTACCTCTATAAGCATTGTTGTTGAAATTATTTCGAGAGATAAAATTCACATCTACGGCATCACTATTTTGCTCAATCAAAGTAGACAAAGGCATATCATTAAAATCAATATGCGCACTTTTACTAGCAACCAATTTCATAAGAGCATCAACTTTTTCACTCAAAGAAGAAATTTCTTCAACCGAATTAACTTTTTTACTAGTAGGAGCTCTTTCGGTATGCCATTGCGAATAATTTGCCATAATATTATCAAGCAATTTGGTAGCTTCACCCAAAGTAATTTCCATAAAAGTACCACCCGCGGCAGAATCTAAAAGATTATGAGAAACAAAATTCAACCCCGCATAAAAAATTTGTATGGTCATCCAAAGATTTAACCCATGAGTTGGGCAATTCCTTAGCATCATTTTCATCCTTTCCCAAGATTGTACAGCATGCTCATGTTCATGTTGCTTGAAATTCATGATCTGGGTTCTAAGGGAAATAATTTTTGTGGGTGGAAAATACTTAGTGATAAAAGCATCTTTGCACTTATTCCAAGAATCGATACTATTGTGAGGCAAAGAAGAGAACCAATTTTTTGCAGAATCACTCAAAGAAAACGAAAATAATTTCATCTTCACCACATCATTGTCCACATATTTTTTCTTTTGCATATCGCATAATTCCATGAAGGTATTAAGATGGGCGCGGCATCCTCATTAGGAGTACCGGAAACTTGATCTTTCATAACAAGATTCAGCAATGTAGTATTAATATCATAAGACTCCGCACTAGTGGCGGGAGGAGCAATCGAAGTGCCACTAAAATCATTGTTGTTTGTATTTGAGAAATCACATAACTTGGTGTTCTCTTAAGTCATGATGACTACACAATAAGATTTCCCTCAAAAACAGATCTGGCAAGAAAACGGCGAACGGAAAAGAGGGGCGAATAAAACGGCATCTTTTTTTGAAGTGGGGGAGAGGCAAACGAGAGGCAAATGGCAAATAAAGTAAATTGCGAGGAGATGAGATTTGTGATTAGGAACCTGGTATATGTTGAAGATCCTCCCCGGCAACGGCGCCAGAAATTCCTTTTGATGCGGCTCGAAGCTACGTTGGTATTTCCCCAAAGAGGAAGGGATGATGCAGCACAGGAGCAGTAGGTATTTCCCTCAGATATGAAACCAAGGTTATTGAACCAGTAGTAGAACCAAGCAACACAACATAAACATCCCCTGCACACAGATAACAAATCCTCGCAACCCGACGTGTTAAAGGGGTTGTCAATCCCTTTCGGGTAACGGCACCTCAAGATAGGAACAAGGACGTGAGATAAATTGTAGTAGATTGATAGATCGAACGCCAAATAAAATAAATAAGAATAAAATGCAGCAAGGTATTTTTGTATTTTAGTTTAATAGATCTGAAAATAAAAGCAAAGGAAAATAGATCGCAAAGGCAAATAATATGAGAAAGAGACCCGGGGGCCGTAGGTTTCACTAGTGGCTTCTCTCGAGAAAAATAGCAAATGGTGGGTAAACAAATTACTGTTGGGCAATTGATAGAACTTCAAATACTCATGACGATATCCAGGCAATGATCATTATATAGGCATCATGTCCAAGATTAGTAGACGACTCCTGCCTGCATCTATACTATTACTCCACACATCGACCGCTATCCAGCATGCATCTAGTGTATTAAGTTCATGGAGAAACGGAGTAATGCAATAAGAATGATGACATGATGTATACAAGATCTATCTATGTAGAGATAGACCCCATCGTTTTATCCCTAGTAGCAACGATACATACGTGTTGGTTCCCCTTTTATCACTGGGATCAAGCACCGTAAGATCGAACCCACTACAAAGCACCTCTTCCCATTGCAAGATAAATAGATCAAGTTGGCCAAACAAAACCCAAATATCGGGGAAGAAATACGAGGCTATAAGCAATCACGCATAAAAGAGATCAAAGAAACTCAAATACTTTCATGGATATAAAAAGATACATCTGATCATAAACTCAAAGTTCATCTGATCCCAACAAACACACCGCAAAAAGAGTTACATCATATGGATCTCCAAGAGACCATTGTATTGAGAATTCAGCGAGAGAGAGGAAGCCATCTATCTAGTAACTACCGACCCGAAGGTCTACAAAGAACTACTCACGCATCATCGGAGAGGCGCCAATGGAGGTGGTGAACCCCATCCGAGATGGTGTCTAGATTCGATCCGGTGGTTCTGGACTCTGCGGTGGCTGGAATTGATTTTCGTCGACTCCCCTAGGGTTTCTGGAATATTGGGGTATTTATAGAGCAAAGAGGTGGTCCGGGGGCACCCGAGGTGGGCACAACCCACCAGGGCGCGCCTGGGCCTCCTGGCGTGCCCTGGTGGGTTGTGCTTTCCTTGGAGCACCCCCAGGCGTAGCCAGGGCCCATTAGGTGTCTTATGGTCCATAAAAAATCTCCGTAAAGTTTCGTTGCATTTGGACTCCGTTTGGTATTGATTTCCTGTGTTGTAAAAAACATGCAGAAAACAGCAACTGGCACTTGGCACTATGTCAATAGGTTAGTACCAAAAAATGATATAAAAGGGCTATAAAATGATTATAAAACATCCAAGATTGATAATATAACAGCATGGAACAATCAAAAATTATAGATACGTTGGAGACGTATCACCTGCATGTGGCCCACGGCGTGGCTCCATCAGCGGCTTGATACGGCCCATCTTCAGGATCGACAAAGCAAGACCCTCGTGGGGGCCAAGCCTCGTGAGGCGGATGACGCCAAGACCTCCAAAAGGAGCGGCCTCCCCAGGCTGGCTCCTGAGGAGCGGAGATTCCTATGCAAGCTCCCGTCTCAAGAGGTCCAGATGACGTAAGCCATGAAGACCAAGGCCAGGCGGGCGCCAGCGGGCGTAGTACAGCAGGTTTCCTCTTTCGTGCTAAGGAGGTAAGCGCAGACGCGGAGTCCCGAGGAATCAGCCAAAGGTTTCCATTTTCGTGCTACAAGACCAAGACCGCCAGGACGGCAGGACGGAGGTCATCTCCGAGCCCACCAAGGCGTCACGACCAGAAGCTTTGCATGCGAAGACCACCTTTCGACAAGATAACATGTACTATTTGTCTCCCTTCAAACTTGGCCGTTGTGGGATCCCTTCCCGCCTTCATTTTGGGGGAAGAGGACCAAGGCCACTATAAATATAGCTTAGCCACCACCATAGGAGGGGACGGATCAATCGGACCATCCACACCCTCACCAGCTCACACCAACACAAGAACAGACCTCCTGACGTAGTTCTTCCCCTGTACTAGTTCATCCTCAGCCCACCGCGAGGCCAATCCACCACAAAGCAGGAGTAGGGTTTTACACCGCAAGGTGGCCCGAACCTGGGTAAACTGACGTGTCTCTTTCTTTTCACATTCATCAAGCTAGGCCGTGAGAGCGACGAGTTGGTAGGCTGGGGAGATTGAGTTCTTCGCACGCACCCCAGAGTTCGAATCTTTCTTGGGTCTGCGGAGCCCCGAATCCGACAACACTGATGGGCTGCACAGTGCCAGGCCCATGTTAGTTTCCTATTTTCTATTACTTTCTGTTTTCTTTTTCTGAAATTTGTTTCGAGTTTGGTTTTCAACCAAATTCAGTTTTGTTATGTGATAATTTTCGTGTGGACTAGTTGTACTAGTCCAGAGCCCCTCACAAATTCCTAGATTTATTGGAGCTATAAATGTATTTATAGGAATTTATAACCCTAATTCAAATACAGTATGAGTTAATTCAAAGTGCAAAAATCCGTGGAAAAATGTGCATCACCTATGGTTCAGGTTTGTACCATTTTCCTCAAATCATGAAAAAAAATTATTGGCATTTTGTGTTCACTGAAAGTATTTTAGTTAAACCTAGTGTATTAATGTGGTGCTAGGGTTTGGCCATTTCCCGTTTCAAGTTTAAAAGAAATTTGAACATGATGCAGACATGAATAGCTAACCTAGGTCATTACCAGACTAGGGATGTGACAGACGAGGACCGTGTTCGGATGCAAGTGGAGCACGTGTACCTGGTAGTGCTCCAGGACAGCCAAGAAGAAGCCAAAGAAGGACGACACCAGGCCAGCGGCAAGCAAAATGACAAAGGTTGGAGCCTCGGCGACGTAAATCTCTGACGCGCTCTCCACCTTTAGCTGGGTCATGCCCCACTCATTGTCTGTCCCACCGACGAGGTTCTTGACCTTGTCCAATTCCTCGGCGTCGATAATCCCCGGCGCGTGCAGAGCCCACGGCGGCCCCGTTGGGCGCACTTTCTTCTACCCTTTCGTCTTGTTCACCGCCAGAATGGCCTTGCGCGGTGCCATGGGTTCAGGGGAGAGAACTGCTCTGGGCTCGGAAGGGGGATGAGAGAGAGAGCACGAGCGTGCTGCGGGGCGGAATGGGCAAGAGGAAGAAGACGATAAGACGGAAGGGACAAGCCGTTGCGCCTGTTCCCCTCTTTATAACCGAGGCAAGCAGAATGGAAACCGCCCGCCATTCGGGGCGCCACGCCCCACTTCATCCACTCCCCGAGACCGTGCAGCAGATGTGGCACGATAATCGAGGAGGTTTTTCACTTTCTACAGCTCGAACCATAGCCGCAGTAAATGCACGCGAAGCGTTATCGTGGGTACGAGTTCCCAGCTACCTGCGCCAGCCGCCACGTGAGCCCCCTGCGACTCTAGGCCCAATCCCCTTTTCATGCCCCCGCTGGGCGCAAACAAGACATTGGCCTGGGGGCTACTGTTGGTCCAATGGGAACCAGGGTACCATGGGCCGGCTGGCCTGGGCCTTAACAATGGCACGCGGGAAGTGGAGCCGCTCTAGTCGACACGGCTAAGTGTGCGCCTACTCGTCATCGGGCGAACGGGCTTGACATGTTCTCCTTGCTAAGTTCTTCGCGGGGCTCCACCCCCCAGAAAGTGCTTTCTAGGATCCGCTAGGGAAGCACCGCCCCCTGCGGTTGTTTCATTCTCCGTGAATGAAGCAGGGAATCTGCCTGTCAAAGGCATTAAATGCAAACACTCCGCAACAGTGGATGTCGTCAGCCACTAAGATTGGACTCCGTGTGTCCACCTTTTTCACTTTTGCACGCCGGTGAGGCGCGCCATCCCCAAGTACATCAATAGTGACAGATGATATACCAACTCGGTGTGCTACTGCATAGGCATCCTGTAACCGCCCATACGGCATGGGCACGCATGCCACGCCTCATTGTGTCGTGCCCGTACAGACAGCCGGCTCCTGTCTCCACCATTTAATCTGGGCATGTGGCGACCCCCCCGTAGGATAGGGGAAGATTGGGCTCAGTATAAATGGAGGGCACTTGCAACCCAAAGGCTGGACCCATTCACAACATATCACATACATTGTAGCCAATTCATACTAAACAGAAAAAAAAGCAAATGGGCTATAAAATCTTTTTAATAATGGTCTGCATGTCCAACAAAGATTTGGACGCTGATAGTTTGGGCCCACGAGGTTGAGGCCTATGCAAGGCTTTGTCAACTTAGTCAACAAATGATTCTGATTGTTTTAGGCGTTGGATATACATCTAACTGTTGACATGCTTCTTCAATCTCTCATCTTCTTCCTCCAAACGCTACCCCAACACTAGTCGGGCCACCCCTCCACTCCTCGTGTTATTCTCTAGAGACGCTAGCCTCACCCTGCACCCTAACCAGTCAACCCTCATACTCCCCTCTGCCTGCAACTGCATTGCCACATCTTCCCATGCTCCTGTTTTGTTCCCGTCTGTGGCGTCTATGTCATCATCCGCCTTGGTGTGCTTGTCGCGGCACCTTCGTCTAGCGTTGTCAACATGGTTAACAAACGAGAGGAATCGGGAGTGGACTGTACGTGGAGAGGATGACAACAAGAACCCACCTGGCCCATTGTCGTACACAAGCAAGTGCCTCCTTATTACAAGCAAAAAAGGCTTCCTCCTAATGGTTTGCTAACATCTGGGAACCCCAACATTGTCAATGTATTGAAGTCAATAAATGAGAGAATTGTACAAGGAGCGGCCGACACTTGGGACACAGCAGTTAGAGCAACTTTTGTTGTTGTTGTTGTTGAGACAGAGTTGTGTATCAACTAGGTTGTGCGGGGTCTGTGGCCCGTCTAGCCCAGGCTTTTATTTTATGTTTACAACATGACCAGCCTAGCTATATTTTCTCTTTGTCAAAATGGCTAGCACATATTTATTTTTATTTTGAAGAATACCCAACCCATGCCAATTTATTTCTACGCCCTATTGGGTTGCAAATCTTTCAAGACTCGGAGGGATGCATTCGGCCTGCCCAGAAAAAAGGGTTGTAATTCTTAAAAGTAATATGACATGGGCACATGAGTCTGACTCTCTAGTCTCCACAACAATACACTACTATGGATCCTCTCCCATCTTCCTACAAGAAGGTCATCCATAGCACTCACACTTATCTTGTGCATGTTAGGGTATTCATTTAAAGTTGTATATCAACTATATAAGTTTTCCAAGTAGTACATATCTGCGGACGCGACTATTTGAATATATCACTAACCCTGCAAGGGCGTACTTCTTCACACACGCTCCCACCACTTAGCACCATATACATGTCATGTACTCTCGTACCTTCAAGAGGAAGCCTAGCAAGGGTGTCGGCCACAACCGTTAACCACACAAGACTCTAGTCCAGGTTTATCGCCTATCTAAGGTTGAACCCGCAAAGGAAGTCCAACCGAAGTTTCTATTACGGTCTCAAATGATGTGTGCAGGGTTCCCAAGCCCACCTCGTCGGATGGTTCTTCGCTTGGTACACCGGGCCATAGTGCCTTATTGTCCCAAGCCCACCATACGGGTGCCACCTGGTAAGACCAATAGCACAACCTACAAACACCAGAAACTAGTTGCAACTCCTGGACAGAGATCGAGGTGCATTAATAAGTCAAGAGAGACAATTAAGGATCCCGATGTGTGGTAGTAGCTAGTCTTGAGCAACATACATACAACTCAGTTCTTAAGGACGATCTCTATGAATCCGTATGCAAAGCTTTGTCAACTTAGTGAACAGATGAATCTAGCAGCAGTGACCTTTGGATGTCAATCCAACAGTCGACGTCCTTTTTCAATCTTTGATCTTCCTGCTCCAGCCACAAACCAGTGCCTGCGAGACCGCCTACTCCCGTGTCCCATGTTCGTCTATACAGCCACGTAGGTGTAACCGCCCCACCCTACTCACACAGCCGGCCAGGCCATCCCTCCACTCCTCCACACCTCACGTTGTTCTCCGCCGACTGCAGCCACTCGGCACCCGAACCAGTCAACCCTCATACTCCCCTTCGCCTGGGACTCAACTACCGCGTCTGTCCAAGGATCTGGGTCATTCCCTTCCTAGGCCTCGCCGTCGTCCACCGCCTTGGTGCGCTCAGCACGGTGTGGTTAACAAATGACACCCATCGGAAGAGAATCGTATGTGGAGAGGTTGACGGTAGGGACCCACTAGCTACATGGCCGCATGCAAGAAAGTGACTCCTTATTACGCACAAAAAATGACCCCCTCCCCCCCCCCCCGCTGCCGATAGATGGGACACACCACATTGAGCCGTACATAGTGTTATCTGTCTGGTCGCAAGTATGCAAGTACATATTGGTCGGTCTATCTGCAACAATGAACCATGGGCGAGTAAGGGTGCCACGTGTCGTAGTAGGAGATTAGGCCCTCGATATAGCCACGGTGCAAAAATATGGGCCAAGTATTCGTGAACCAGTCAACCGGACTCGTATATATACAACTAGTCTTACTAGCGTATATATGGACGGTTGTACGCAGCAACAGGGTCCTGTTCAACGAGCGATGACGGGCTGGGGTTGGACGGCCGAAATGGTGAGAGCGAACGACAACGAGGTCCGATTCATTGGGAGCCAACCGGCTAGGGTGAGACGGCCGAAACGGGGTCATGTTCATCGTGAGCTAACACAAGCTAGGGCGAAATGGGAAAAACGGAATCCTGTTCATCGGGAGCCAACAGGCTGGGGCAGAACGGCAAAAATTGAATCATGTTCATCAACCCCCCCCCCCACCGGCTGGGGGTGTGCCATACCGCGAAACGACCAAAACAGGGTTCTGGTCAACTGCCTACGCCCGAAACAGGGGTCCTGTTCATCGGGAGGGTGTCACGTACCATGGAACGGCCTCCACGAGCTAATGATCATCCAGCGCCAACTGCCTACGGCCTCCACGTGTTCATATTCATCCATCCCCAACCGGCTGGGGTGTGGCGTACCGGAAAATGGCCTTCTTAGGGTCATGTTCATCCAGCAACCCACATACAGTCTGGCCTCCCCGGGGTCCTATTCATCCAACACCCACCAGCTGGGGTGTGGCGTACTGCCAAACAGCCTCCTCGATTAGGGTCCTATTCATCCAGTGCCAACCACCTACTACCAAAGGGTCCTATTCATCCAACCCCCACCAGCTAGGGTAGGGCATACGCGCGCGCGGCAGCAGCAGGGACCGTCCATCCATAGACAACCAATAGGCTAGGTTAACTCATCATGTATCATGCAAGGAGCTCGATGTATGCAACCAGCTGCTCTCGACTCAATCTATGTATCGCGTGCGCAGCAGCAATGGAGATTGTTCATCGAGAGGCAACCAACCCATAACTAGGTCAACTCATGTCTCACGTAGGGGCTCGATGCAACACATCAATCGATCGAGCAACAAACTACGTACGCACACGAGTCTCACACCGATCGATCGATCGGGTTCAGTAAGTAGATTGCTCGATTGCTCGGGTGCAGTACGTAGCGCGAGGGATCACTCGAGTTCAGCAGTGTGAGGGATCGATCACTCGGGTTCAGTAAGTGAGGGATCGCTCGGGTTCAGTAAGGCGAGGGTTCGATCGATCGGGTTCAGTAAGCGAGCAACGGGCTCACTCGGGTTCAATTAGCGAAGGGTTCGCACGTGCGTGCATATGATCGAGATAAACGTGCAAACCAACACTGCATTGCCCGGGCCTGACCACCCACCGTATACCTGGAAATCCCCAAAAAAAACTCGCCCTCACTTCCACGGTTTTTTTAGTCCTGGACGGCCCAAAGAACATCATGCAGGTCCGCCTCCGGCCTGCTGAGGAAAAAAGGCCCATTTACTATCATAATTTTTTGTCATAGAACTAGGTGCCCACTACATCCATGATGATACATGTTTTTGTCACAATTGTAGTGATGGAACTGTAACTTCCATGACAGAAAAAGTTTTCGTTTGGGCCATAATGTCAAAAATGTGTATTTCTTGTAGTGAAGAGTCCAGTAGCGAGAGGAAAATTTGAAGTTCAAATAACATAATATGAAAATAGGAAAAAAGTTCTATTGAGTTGTTGAAAAAAGCACTTTATGATCCTTAGGGCTCTCATAGGCGGTTTATTTAGCGGCAGTCCAATTTTGGTGAGATGTCAACTTTGGATGAGTAAAACTTGACTAGTTAATAGAAGTAGGAAAAACCAATAGTGTGCAAAGCAAACCCAGAGCTTTTATTTGTGCATTATCTTGCTTGTATATGTGGGTTGCTATATCACTTGTATTACTTGCTAGTACATTCAAAGTATTGACCTATATGGCTGCAATTTTTTATGTTGCAGAGTTATTCAAAGTATTACTTGCTAGTTACTCGTTTGAAAGGGAGGTGAACTCTTGCATGGAGCCGTGATGTGTTTGCTAACCGATAGAGTAGTAAAGGTGTGTAAGCCTTCATGGTTATCATAATAACTGAAAATATAATAGTGTGCATGATGATCATATAACTTGCACGGATTTTTGAATCTTGTGATGAATTCATACATTTTTATTATCCGCACCTCATAATCAAGATGACCTTTTTTCTTACAATATGCATCATTTTCTCGAGGACGAGCAAACTCTAAGCTTGGGGAGTTGATGAGTCCAATTTTTGTGACAGTTTTACCTTTTATTCCATTCTGTAGTTTAGGACTCTTCGGATTTCACAGCGTCCACGCACCTCCTTTTGTATGTTTTCACCAGGATGTCATTGATACGTCTCCAATGTATCAATAATTTTTTATTATTCCATGCTGTTATATTATCATTCTTGGATGTTTTATATTCATTTTATAGCAACTTTATATCATTTTTGGGACTAACCTATTGACATAGTGCCCAGTGCTAGTTCCCGTTTTTTGCTTGTTTTTTACTTCACAGAATATCCATATTAAACGGAGTCCAAACGCAGTGAAACTTTTTGGAGATTTTTTCTGCCCAGAAGACAACTTGAGAGCCAAGGAAGTGCACGAGGGAAGGCCCATGGGGCCCACCACCCACCTAGACACGTCAGAGGCCCCTAACGCGCCCTGATGGGTTGTGGGGCCCATAGAGGTCCTTTACACCGCCTATCAGCTCTATAAATACCCAAATATTCTAGAAACCCTAGAGGAGTCGAAGAAACACAATTCCAGCCGCCGCAAGTTTCAGAACCACGAGATCCAATCTAGAGGCCCTTTCCGGCACCTTGCCGGAGGGGAACACGATCACGGAGGGGTTCATCATCCTCATTAGTGCTCCTCCGATGATGCGTGCATAGTTTACCACAGACCTACGGGTCTTTAGGCAGTAGCTAGATGGCTTCTTCTCTCTTTTTGATTCCCAACACAATGTTCTCCTCAATGTTCTTGGGGATTAATTTGATGTAATGACTTTTTGTGGTGTGTTTGTTCGGATTCGATGAATTGTGAGTTTATGATCAGTTCTATTTATGAATATTATTTGAGTCTTCTTTGATCTCTTATATGCATGACTATTATAGCCTCGTATTTCTTCTCCGAAACTTTGGTTTGGTTTGGCCAACTAGATTGATTTTTCTTGCAATGGGAAAAGGTGCTTTGTGATGGGTTCGATCTTGCGATGTCCTCACCCAGTGAAAAATGGGGTAGCGAGGCACGCATGTATCGTTTCTATTAACGCTAAAAGGAGGGGGTATATTCCTACATGAATAGATCTTGTCTACATCATGTCATCGTTCTTATTGCATTACTCCGTTTTTCCATGAACTTAATACACTAGATGCATGCTGGATAGCGGTCGA
Source organism: Triticum aestivum (assembly GCF_018294505.1). Classification (NCBI taxonomy): domain Eukaryota; kingdom Viridiplantae; phylum Streptophyta; class Magnoliopsida; order Poales; family Poaceae; genus Triticum; species Triticum aestivum. The sequence goes on from NC_057799.1 coordinate 287,142,878, forward strand.
TGTGTGGAGTAATAGTAGTATATGCACGCAGGATTCAGTCTACTAATCTTGGACGTGATGCCTATATACATGATCATTTCCTTGGATATCGTCATAATTATTTGCTCTTCTATCAATTGCGCAACAGTAATTGGAACTTTTTGGAGATTTTTTCTGCCCAGAAGACAACTTGAGAGCCAAGGAAGTGCACGAGGGAAGGCCCATGGGGCCCACCACCCACCTGGACGCGCTAGAGGCCCCTGGCACGCCCTGATGGGTGGTGAGGCCCACGGAGGTCCTTTACACTACCTCTCAGCTCTATAAATACCCAAATATTCCAGAAACCCTAGAGGAGTCGACGAAACACAATTCCAGCTGTCGCAAGTTTCAGAACCACGAGATCCAATCTAGAGGCCCTTTCCAGCACCTTGCCGGAGGGGAACACGATCACGGAGGGGTTCATCATCCTCATTGGTGCTCCTCCGATGATGCGTGCATAGTTTACCACAGACCTACAGGTCTTTAGGCAGTAGCTAGATGGCTTCTTCTCTCTTTTTGATTCCCAACACAATGTTCTCCTCAATGTTCTTGGAGATTAATTTGATGTAATGACTTTTTGTGGTGTGTTTGTTCGGATTCGATGAATTGTGAGTTTATGATCAGTTCTATTTATGAATATTATTTGAGTCTTCTTTGATCTCTTATATGCATGACTATTATAGCCTCATATTTCTTCTCCGAAACTTTGGTTTGGTTTGGCCAACTAGATTGATTTTTCTTGCAATGGGAAGAGGTGCTTTGCGATGGGTTCGATCTTGCGGTGTCCTCACCCAGTGACAGATGGGGTAGCGAGGCACGCATGTATCATTGCTATTAACGATAAAAAGAGGGGGTATATTCCTACATGAAAAGATCTTGTCTACATCATGTCATCGTTCTTCTTGCATTACTCCGTTTTTCCATGGACTTAATACACTAGATGCATGCTGGATAGCGGTCGATGTGTGGAGTAATAGTAGTAGATGCAGGCAGGATTCGGTCTACTAATCTTGGACGTGATGCCTATATACATGATCATTTCCTTGGATATCGTCAAAATTATTTGCTCTTCTATCAATTGCGCAACAGTAATTGGAACTTTTTGGAGATTTTTTCTGCCCAGAAGACAACTTGAGAGCCAAGGAAGTGCACGAGGGAAGGCCCGTGGGGCCCACCACCCACCTGGACGCGCTAGAGGCCCCTGGCATGCCCTGATGGATGGTGGGGCCCACGGAGGTCCTTTACACCGCCTCTCAGCTCTATAAATACCCAAATATTTCAGAAACCCTAAAGGAGTCGACGAAACACAATTCCTGCAGCTGCAAGTTTCAGAACCACAAGATCCAATCTAGAGGCCCTTTCCGGGACCTTGCTGGAGGGGAACACGATCACGCAAGGGTTCATCATCCTCATTGGTGCTCCTTCCATGATGCATGAGTAGTTTACCACAGACCTACTGGTACGTAGGCAGTAGCTAGATGGCTTCTTCTCTCTTTTTGATTCTCACTACAATGTTCTCCTCGATGTTCTTGGAGATCTATTTGATGTAATGACTTTTTGCGGTGTGTTTGTTGGGATCCGATGAATTGCGAGTTTATGATCAGTTCTATCTATGAATATTATTTGAGTCTTCTTTGATCTCTTATATGCATGATTGTTATAGCCTCGTATTTGTTCTCCAAAACTTTGGTTTCGTTTGGCCAACTAAATTGATTTTTCTTGCAATGGGAAGAGGTGATTTGTGATGGGTTCGATCTTGCGCTGTCTTCACCCAGTGACAGATGGGGTTGCTAGGCACGCATGTATCGTTGCTATTAACGATAAAAAGAGGGGGTATATTCCTACATGAGTACATCTTGTTTACATCCTGTCATCATTCTTATTGCATTACTCCGTTTTTCCATGAACTTAATACACTAGATGCATGCTAGATAGCGGTCTATGTGTTGAGTAATAGTAGTAGATGCAGGCAGGAGTCGGTCTACTAATCTTGGACGTGATGCCTATATACATGATCATTGCCTTGGATATCGTCATAATTATTTGCTCTTCTATCATTTGTGCAACAGTAATTTGTTTACCCACCGTATGCTATTTTCTCGAGAGAAGACACTAGTGAAATCTACGGCCCCCGGGTCTATTTTCTATCATATTGTTTTCAGATCTATTATTCCAAAATCGAAAAATACCTTGCTGCATTTTTTTCTTTATTTATTTTATTTTGTGTTTTTGCTAGATCTATTTATCCAATCACATACAATTTTATCTATCTTAATACCGAGGAGGGATTGACAGCCCCTCTTACGCGTTGGGTTGCAAGTATTTGTTCTTCGTGTGGAGGTACTGTTTACGTAGTGTTGCTTGGTTCTCCTACTAGATTGATAACCTTGGTTTCATAACTGAGGGGAATACTTACCATTGTTGTGCTGCACCATCCTCTCCTCTTCGGGGAAATACCAACGCAGATACAAGCAATCAGGAAGAATTTCTGGCGCCGTTGCCGGGGAGACATCATCAACATCTATCAGGTTCCTAATCACAAATCTCATCTCCTTGCAATTTACATTATTTTACATTTGCCTCTCGTTTTCATCTCCCCCACTTCACAAAAATATTTGCCTTCTTTTTCGTTTGCCTTTTTCTCGTTTGATCTTTTGTTTGAGTGTGATCTTGCTTGCTGATACGTCCATTTTGCATCATGCTTTTATATAGATATTTATTGCATTATGGGCTGTTATTACACATTATGTCACAAGACTTATGCCTATTCTCTCTTATTTTACAAGGTTTACATAAGGAGGGAGAATGCCGGCAGCTGGAATTCTGGGCTAGAAAAGGAGCAAATATTGGAGACCTATTCTGCACAACTCCAAAAGTCCTGAAACTCCACGAAAGTTATTTTTGGAAATAATAAAAAATACTGGAAGAAGAATCTACGTCAGGGGGGCCACCACCTGTCCACGAGGGTGGGGGCGCACCCTACCCCCCTGGGCGCGCCCCCTGCCTCGTGGGCCCCCTGTTGGCCCTCCGGTGACCATCTTCTGCTATATGAAGTCTTTCGTCCGAAGAAAAATCATAAGCAAGCTTTCAGGACGAGACTCCGCCGCCACGAGGTGGAACCAATCTAGGGCTCCGGCAGAGCTGTTCTGCCGGGGACGCTTCCCTCCGGGAGGGGGAAATCATCGCCATCGTCATCACCAATGCCCCTCTCATCGGGAGAGGGCCAATCTACATCAACATCTTCACCAGCACCATCTCCTCTCAAACCCTAGTTCATCTCATGTATCCAATTCTTGTCTCAAAGTCTGGGATTGGTACTTGTAGGTTGCTAGTAGTGTTGATTACTCCTTGTAGTTGATGCTAGTTGGTTTATTTGGTGGAAGATCATATGTTCAGATCCTTTATGCATATTAATACTCCTCTGATTACGAATATGAATATGCTTTGTGAGTAGTTACATTTGTTCCTGAGGACATGGGAGAAGTCTTGCTATTAGTAGTCATGTGAATTTGGTATTCGTTCGATATTTTGATGAGATGTATGTTGTCTCTCCTCTAGTGGTGTTATGTGAACGTCGACTACATGACACTTCACCATTATTTGGGCCTAGAGGAAGGCATTGGGAAGTAATAAGTAGATGATGGGTTGCTAGAGTGACAGAAGCTTAAACCCTAGTTTATGCGTTGCTTCGTAAGGGGCTGATTTGGATCCACTTGTTTCATGCTATGGTTAGGTTTACCTTAATACTTCTTTTGTAGTTGCGGATGCTTGCAATAGGGGTTAATCATAAGTGGGATGCTTGTCCAAGTAAGGACAACACCCAAGCACCGGTCCACCCACATATCAAATTATCAAAGTACCGAACGCGAATCATATGAACGTGATGAAAACTAGCTTGACGATAATTCCCATGTGTCCTCGGGAGCGCTTTTCTCTATATAAGAGTTTGTCCAGGCTTGTCCTTTGCTACAAAAAGGATTGGGCCACCTTGCTGCACTTTATTTACTTTTGTCACTTGTTGCTCGTTACAAATTATCTTATCACAAAACTATCTGTTACCTATAATTTCAGTGCTTGCAGAAAATACCTTGCTGAAAACCGCTTATCATTTCCTTCTGCTCCTCGTTGGGTTCGACACTCTTACTTATCGAAAGGACTACGATAGATCCCCTATACTTGTGGGTCATCACTTGCCTACTTTATCGTTATGGCTAGTTGTTCTTCTACTACGTGTACCCCTAAAATTAAGTTTTTGATTTTAAGAAAAGGGGAGGGGAGAATTTCGAAGATGCTTGATATAGAATTTGCAATGCTCATAATAGATCTATTCGTAAGCAATCTACCACTATCCTTCTTCGCAATTTTTATGTGGGCATTACTACTTGGTATAGATCTGTTCTTGATACTATCACCGGAGGGAATTTCTTGATGTGCCCCCCTATGGATGCTTTTAATGCTATGGGAAATCTAGTGGGATCACCACCTATTATTATCAATGAAACAATTTTAACTCTTGAACATGTTATGCAAAGGTTAGATGCTATTGAAAAGAAAATGTTCACCGAAGAACATATCAAAAATTTGGATAAAAGGATGCATAATCTTGCTAATAAAATTGGGTCAAAAGTGGGAGATGATCTTAAACTATTAAAATAAAATGATCCTGTAGTTGAAAAAAGGGTAGAAGAGAGCCCTGCTCGGATTGATATATTGGAAGAAATTTTTAGTAACTTGAGCTCAGCTTTTTCTTCAACTAAAACATCAAAAAAACTCCTACCAGTAAGAATTGCAAGTCTACACATGTTTCTAAAAACAAGAATACCACTTCTAGTAGCAACAACGGAGATCTTACAATGATTAGCATTCACCCCAACTTTGTTGACGTAATAGAAAATCCCCCTAGCAGGAATAAATTCTTCCATCTTGTTCCTAGGAGTGTGATTATTAAAAATATGCATGCTAGATCTCTAAAGATTTATGGTTGTGTGATCGAGGAGTTGGAAGTAAAGATGACAATACTTGAATCTATGCATTATGCCGAGCTAGGGACATAAAACGACAGCGCTTGTTGGGAGGCAACCCAATGAATAAAATATATTTTCTCTTTTTCCTTCTGTTTTTTGTGTGTTCACACAATTATGCAACTGTTATGATTGCGTTTTTATGTTTTAGTTAGTGTTTGTGCCAAGTAAAGCCTTTAGGATAGCTTTGGGTGATAGTTGATTTGATCCTCTTGAAAAACACAAAATTTTGCGTCCAGTAGCTGAATTGTTAAAAATCACAGAAGCGACGAAAATTTCTGAAGTTTTCACACAAGATTGATATACAAATTGCCTCCGTTGTACTAATTTTTCAGAATTTTTGGAGGTACATAAGTATGAGTAATATTCGAGTCTTTATAGACTGTTTTGTTTTTGACAGATTTTGCTTTCGTTGCATTGTGTGCTTATTTTGACGAATCTATGGATTGTATCGGGGTGTATAAGCCATGGTAAAGTTAGAATACAGTAGGTATAATGCAATAATAAAATATGAATGGGTTTAGAATAGTATCTAAAGCAAGAATTGGTTTTCTTATACTAACGGATCTCACGAAGGTTTTGTTAAGTTTTGTGTGATTGAAGTTTTCAAGTTTTGTGTGAGATCACGATGGATGAAGGAATAAGGATTGGAGCTTAAGACTGGGGATGCCCATGGCACCCCAAGGTAATATTCAAGGAGAACCAAGCAAATAAGCTTGGGAATTCCCCGGAAGGTATCCCCTCTTTCTTCTAACAACCATCAGTAATTTTACTAGGAGCTATATTTTTTATTCGTCACATATCATGAGTTTTGCTTGGAGCGTCTTTTATTATATGAGTCTTTGCTTGTTTTTCTTTTTAGTTGGTCACAATCATCCTTGTTGGACACACCTATTTACGAAAGCCATAATGATGGTATGATTTGTTAGAATTACTCTATGTGCTTCACTTAAATATTTTGAGCTATGAAATTTCTCTAGTGCTTCACTTATATATTTTTTAGCATGGTGGTGCTTTTATTTTTGAAGAAATACTCTCATGCTTTCACTTAGATTAATTTGAGAGTTAGTAAATTTTGAAGAAATTCTCTCATGCTTCACTTATATTATTTTGAGAGACAAATTTTTTTATGCTCATGTTCTTCACTTAAACTTATTTGAGAGCTTGTCATAAGCAATGGTATTATATTAATCTAGTCCCAAAGTGATAGATATTCAAGAGGGATACAATAAAAACTTTCATGAAGATCATTGGACAAAATAAACTTGATTCTTTATAATAATTTTGAGATATGATGATAGTAATATGTGAGTTATGTTGGTGAGTAATTATGCTTTAGTAAGAGTATTGGTGTTAAGGTTTGTGATTCCCTATGCAAGCACGAAAGTCAATAGTTATGCAATGAAATTACATCCTACTTGTGGTGCATTATTCGGTGTTAATTATGTCCAATGCTCGTTTCTGTTAATTTTTGTTTCTTGGTTGGTTGCTTCTCAATCTATTTGCTAGCCTTTCCTTGTACCAAGTGGGAATACTACTTGTGCATTCAAAATCCTTAAACCAACTTGTGCCAAATGAGTCCACTATACCTACTTATATGTGGTATTTCCATGTTATTTCAAGTAAATTTGTATGTGCCATCCCTAATTTTGAAAATGAATTTCCTTTTTGTGTGCCCATACTGCTCATGAAGTGGAGGGGGTGGCCAATATTTTTCCATGCTAGATGTGTTATTCTCAAGTTGAGTGTTTATTCACTTGTCATTGCACGAGAGTGTGGCGGTAATAGGGATGCCCAGTCCTGAAATGAAAAAGAAATTTACTTTATGTTGTCAAATAATAAATTCCTTGGAAAGTGTTGGTGTATAAGGCACCCGTGGATACGGCTAGCCAAGGACTGTGAAACAATGGTAGGAAAATGAATAAACTTTATTTTATGTTTGGGAACCGCCTATGATGTATCTAGCATGGAAAGTATTGGGAATTCTCAGTCATTTTCGTTGAAGGGAAAAGTATGCCTCCCAAAATATTTTTATCTCTCAATTTAAGCTTTGAGCTCTAGCACCTCTACAAATCTCTGCTTACCTCTGTGAAGGGCCTATCTACTTGCTTTATCCAATTTTTATTTTTATTTGAGTCTCCATCTTCTCTTATAAAGCACCAACTAGGGAGCACTATGATCATACTTGTGCATTGGATGTAGCTAATATTCGAGTGTGTTTTGTGAATGGATTAATGATTGAGCATGATGGGCTAGGGATAACTTTAGTGTTGATATTTTGAAAGACATGGTTGCTTGTTGATATGCTTGAGTATTGAAATCTTCATGACAAATATAGACTATTGCTTTGAACCATCTAAAAGTCCAAATTTCCATGCTACAGAAGAAAAGAATATGTGATGAACATGTTAGGCAGCATTCCACATCAAAAAAATTCTGTTTTTATCATTCACCTACTCGAGGACGAGCAGGTATTAAGCTTGGGAATGCTGATACATCTCCAACGTATCTATAATTTTTTATTGTTCGATGCTGTTATATTATCATTCTTGAATGTTTTATATTCATTTTATAGCAACTTTATATCATTTTCTCGGATTAACCTATTGACATAGTGCCCAGTTCCAGTTCCTGTTTTTGCTTGTTTTTTACTTCGCGTAATATCCATATTAAACAAAGTCCAAACATGGCGAAACTTTTTGGAGATTTTTTTCTACCCAAAAGACAACTTGGGAGCCAAGGAAGTGCATGAAGGAACGCCCGTGGGGCCCACCACCCACCTGGGCGCGCCAGAGGCCCATGGCACACCCTGATGGATGGTGGGGCCCACGGAGGTCCTTTCCACCGCCTCTCAGCTCTATAAATACCCAAATATTCTAGAAACCCTAGAGGAGTCCAGGAAACACAATTCCAGCTGCCGCAAGTTCCAGAACCACGAGATCCAATCTAGAGGCCCTTTCCGGCACCTTGCCAAAGTGGAACACGATCACGGAAGGGTTCATCATCCTCATTGGTGCTCCTCCGATGATTCATGAGTAGTTTACCACATACCTACGGGTCCGTAGGCAGTAGCTAGATGGCTTCTTCTCTCTTTTTGATTCCCAATACAATGTTCTCCTCAATGTTCTTAGAGATCTATTTGATGTAATGAAATTTTGCGGTGTGTTTGTTGGGATCCGATGAATTGTGAGTTTATGATCAGTTCTATCTATGAATATTATTTGAGTCTTCTTTGATCTCTTATATGCATGATTATTATAGCCTCGTATTTCTTCTTCGAAACTTTGGTTTGGTTTGTCCAACTAGATTGATTTTTCTTGCAATGGGAAGAGGTGCTTTGTGATGGGTTCCATCTTGCGGTGTCCTCACCTAGTGACACAAGGGGTAGCGAGGCACACATGTATCGTTGCTATTAAGGATAAAAAGATGGGGTCTGTTCCTACATGAATAGATCTTGTCTACATCATGTCATCGTTCTTATTGCATTACTCCATTTTTCCATGAAGTTAATACACTAGATGCATGCTGGATAGTGGTCGATGTGTGGAGTAATAGTAGTAGATGCAGGCAGGAGTCGGTCTACTAATCTTTGACGTGATGCCTATATACATGATCATTGCCTTGGATATCGTCATAATTATTTGCTCTTCTATCAATTGTGCAACAGTAATTTGTTTACCCACCATATGCTATTTTCTCGAGAGAAGCCACTATGAAATCTACGGCCCCCGGGTCTATTTTCTATCATATTGTTTTCAGATCTATTATTACAAATATCCAAAAATAACTTGCTGCGCTTTTTCTTTATTTATTTTATTTTGTGTTTTTGGTAGATCTATTTATCCAATCTCATACAATTTTATCTATCTTAATACCGAGAAGGGATTGACAACCTCTCTTACGCGTTGGATTGCAAGTATTTGTTCTTTGTGTGCAGGTACCATTTACATAGTATTGCTTGGTTCTCCTACTAGATTGATAACCTTGGTTCCATAACTGAGGGAAATACGTACCGTTGATGTGTTGCATCATCCTCTGCTCTTCGGGGAAATACCAACGCAGATACAAGCAATCAGTCATGCACCAGAATTATTTGGAGTCTAAGGAAAGAAGGCCAATTTATGGTGATGAATCACGCTTATTAATGTGACAAAAATGTACCATAAAAAGGTGAAACAAGATGGCATGTGGTACGAGCTCACGCGCTCGTACTGCATACCGTCGCCTCTGCCTAGTCAACTACTTCACCCCCGTGCAACTAGATCAAGGAGGAGAGTTAGAACGCATCTAGAAACACGCCTAGAATGAAGAAGCCTACCCTCCGAAAGGATTGGGGGGTTGATCGAAGGACTTCGCCACCGCATCAAGAGGGCATCATCACTATCCGTCACCATCATCACCAACACACCTCGATCACTTTGTAATTCATTAAACGGTGTGGATCCACTTGTGTATTACTCCAACTCTATTACCGTGTTCATAATGATTCGCCCCATGATGTTTGCACCCTCGATGTGCATGTACTCTCTCTAGTTCTCAGGGATATGGAGGAATCCTATTATGTTTATGATCGTTTGATAATAGAACCTACTATGTTTATGATCGCTTGATAATAGAATTTAATATCATATTTATATGTTTATGTTAATAATATTCTTGATGTTGGGTGAAGTCGACTATCCAACATATGCCTATTTTGGACCGAAGGGTACTACTGTTGGCATGAAGGTCGGTTGCGGAAGTAGGTTAGTGACAGGGCCTATCTCCCTTCTTCCCAGATCGTTGCAATAGGGGCAAATGGAGGCCACTTTTAACTGCGTCCACGGGAAACCCCTTAAACACCATTCGATAACTGAAATGGGGAAGAAGGTGGTGGCATATGTGATATGAGGTTGCTGCATGTAGGCACGTAGCTGTACCTGACTCTGCCCGCAGAGAAAACATATAAAGTGGATTAGGGATGTGACTTAGAATTATGCTTAGGCATTAGCCGTGTTAAATACATACTAGTGGGGAATCCGGACTCCGTGGAAACGCTTTAGTTCCATCGATATATTCCAATAATTGTTACTCACGTCTCGTGCTACTCTGTTTACTTTCGCAGTTCATTTCCTTGTTCACACCAATCATTCAATATTTTAAACTTTCGTTTCCGCTTTGCTTTGGATTGCAACTAACTTGCATGCACTATAATTTAAATCGCTATAAGAGGCAAATACTGAGTCATGTGCTCCCTATGGGATCAATACTCTTATTTCGAAAAGACTACAACTAAACCATGTGCACTTGCAGGACATCAGAGATCAACGCATTGACCTTGCCAGGCCCAGCTATCGTCGATGCCACCATGACGCTAGGCAGCGCCACCATCCTGCACGTATCCATCAACACACCTCCAATGTCGAGACCCCATCGTGCCACGCCGTCCAAACCCGTCCTCACTGACGCAACAAATTCCACACCTTAACACCTCTTGATCCAGATTGCCGCCAACACTAACCCAAAAATATCAACCAGCTAACTATCTCCCAAGGCGATGCCTTCAGGAAGGGAACGACATCGAAGGCGATGTCGCCACCCACGGCAGTTAGGGTTTTCACCCGGAAGACAAATGGCATTGTGGAGGTAAAAGCAGATCTGACGAACGTCTCCATGGAGAAAAGACATCGCCCGCGTGCGTCGCTACCATCATGGGCGACCAGTGCCTGCTAGGGATTTCTCTCAAGTTGAATCACCACCTCACTCTAACCAGATCGAGGATCGGCAAGTCTCACAACAAAAATCCATACAAAGGAGCATACTGCCACCTCCTAACCCATCATCCCCGACGAAGGGGACACCGCCACTGTCGTGACCAAAACCGCTGCTCCAAGGTCCTTGAAAGAAATATGCCCTAGAGGCAATAATAAATGTAACATCCCAAATTTTCAATTTGGAATGTTATACATAGGTCATTCATGCATATCATATTTTTATTGCATTTCATTTTGCGATCCTCAAAATTCTAAGCAACTCAAGGACCCACGGAGAGAGTTGGGGATTTCACGTTCTTCATATTTGAATTTTATCAAATATCGAAACAAGGATCACTTTGGTTTTAATTATTTTTCTCTCTGAAAATATTTCATATTAAAACATATGAGAGGAGATAATATGACTTCTCCAAAATAAATGAAATATTGGAGGGAAAATATTAAAATCAAATAAATAAATTTTATTTGGATTTTATTGCAATTTTATTTGAATTAGGAAAAATGTGTGTTTTCCAAAATTGCATTAGAGGCCCAAATAAATGTTCACTTTGTTCGTAATATTATTAGAGGACCGTGAAAAAAAATTCAGGATTTTTGGAGTCCGTTTAGTATTTCTTTCGTTAGTTTTTCTGCGTCAGGTTTTTTTTTAAACAAAAAGTGAACCGACCTAACCGGGTCGTGTCCGACTAGGACTCCTGGCCCGGCTGGCTTTATAAGACGAGGCCCGCGACCCCCCGAGGCCCAAGTCGCACCGCCGCCTGCCCTAACCCTAGCGCCGCCCTCCCGATCCGCCGCCACCGCCGCTGCATCGCGCCGCCGCTGTTCGCCGCCTCGCCTCGCCGCCGACCCGCCGCCGCCGCCGCCGTCCGCCGCCGCCACCGCCTCGCCGCGACCCGCTGACCCGCCGGACCCGATCCCGCCGCCGAGGTGGTAACCGCCGCCGCCGCCGGTTTTCGCGAGAAAAACCGTTCGGTTTTTTCCGAAACCCTAGATCATTTTTTATCGGTTTTTGTTTTCTGCGGTTTAGTTAAATAGCGGACGTTCGTCCGTACGTTCGTTTTAACGAACGCCGTTCATCCATTAGCCGCGGACAGCGAACGTTCATTCGTTAGCCTGTTCGTCAGTTTTTCTTTTTCCAGGGTTTTTCCGCGATTATCTCCGATCGCGATTTCTGCCCTAATCTTCGATCTAGTATAACTTTTCGCTCGTTTTTTCAAATCAGGTGAAACAAGCACCTAGATCTTCGTCTTGAAGTTCTCTTTCTGTTTAACCAACTTGAACAAGATTTTGGTGCTGTAAAATTTGACTCTAGTCTAGATTAGTAATCGGATCTTGTTTCTTTCATAGTTTGAGTTTCGTTGCTCCGTTTGATTTGATTCTTTTTGCAAACCGGAGTTCTTCAGTTGAACTTTCTGGTTAGATCTTCTTATTTGAGTTGTACCCGTACATCTTTGCTTTATTGCTTATGTATTCTATTGTTTATTTGTGATAGAACTCCCGGAGTGTGAAGCGTGCTACTACGAGTCACTAGGTTTTGTGGATCGTCAGCAAGGCAAGTAACACTTTGATCATACCCCTTTCATACCCAGTTTTTATGCATTAGTTCAACCCTCACACATTGCATGAGTAGGATCTCTTAACATGTGGGTATTTGGGAAGTAGATGATGAGGTAGAACCTATTGCCCTGTTTATTATCAAACCCCTCGGAGTTACTTATACGTTATGCTTATATCGCCATGCTATGCTCGTAGACATGGATTGGGGTTGAGTGAATCCATAACAGATGTGAGTTGTTAATTAATGGTTCAACTTAAGGTGGCAACTTCAATACACATCTGGGTGGATTGCTTGTGCGCACCTGGAGAATCCAGTGTTGTCCTAGGATATCCCGGAGGACCCGTGTGATCATCCTACGGTCCACCACCCAGGCTCAAAGGGATCATAAGATTATTCATGCTAGAAACTTCCGTGTGCAGCCACAAGCTATTATGGGCTCTAGCATAGTTGAGTATGTTGCATGACCTCTTCCAGTGGTAGGCTAGCCGATGTAGGGGATGTAGGTTGGTACTGTCTACCCGGGGTTAGAGTTAATGCTTCTGAAAGACTGTGTCTCGGTCATCCGTTTCTCAAACACCATGCAGTGCGAGAAATCCAACGGAGGAGATCGAGTCTTGTGGGGAAAAGTGCGCAAACCTCTGCAGAGTGTATAAACTAATCATGGTTAGCCATGCCCTGGTTATGGACATTTTGAGTATCTGGTACTTGAATTATTGATTTGATCTCATCACTCTAAATTAATTTGTTGGGTTGTTAATGATTACTTTAATTGGGATTGAGTTGGAGGAACCTTCTCAATGATGTTTCAACCACCATGATAGTTAAATAAAACTTATTCCTTTGATGTAGGGAAAAATTGGCTTTTCGCAAAACAATATAACCTTATAGCCTCCACCAGCCATATATGCATGTAGTGATAGCATTCATCTTTTCATTGCTCTACTGTGTTATATTGCCAGCATATTCCATGTGCTGACCCGTTTTCGGGCTGCAACGTATCATGTTGCAGACTTTTCAGACGACGAGTAAGGTGCCATAAGTCGTTTGTCATGCACTCAGCTATGCCGTTGGAGTTGATGGACTCGCTTTATCTTCCAAGCCTTCCGCTGTTATCTTATTTAGATGGCCTTAAGCCATATTTATTGTAATAAGTTCTCTTTCGAGACATTCGATGTAATAAGTGTGTGATTGCTACTCTGTTATAAATCCATTCGAGTATTGTGTGTGTCAGCATTACCGATCCAGGGATGACACTGAAGCATAGAGACTTGACCGTCTGAGGTCGGGTCGCTACAATAAAGTTGTTATTTTATATTTCCTTATATCATGATAAATGTTTATTATTCATGCTAGAATTGTAGTAACCGGAAACTTGATACATGTGTGGATACATAGACAAAACACCGTGTCCCTAGTAAGCTCTACTAGAATAGCTCGTTAATCAAAGATGGTTAAGTTTCCTAACCATAGACATGTGTTGTCATTTGATAAACGGTATCACATCATTAGGAGAATGATGTGATGGATAAGACCCATCCGTTAGCATAACATATTGATCGTTCAATTTTATTACTATTGATTTCCTCATGTCATATACATATTCCTTTTACTATGAGATTATGCAACTCCCGGATACCGGAGGAATACCGTGTGTGCTATCAAACGTCACAATGTAACTAGGTGATTATAAAGATGCTCTAGAGGTATCTCCGAAGGTGTTTGTTGGATTTGTCACTCCGAGTATCGGAGAGGTATCTCTGGGCCCTCTCGATAATACACATCATAAGAAGCCTTGCAAGCAATGTGACTAATGAGTTAGTTGCAGGATGATGTATTATGGAACGAGTAAAGAGACTTGTTGCTAACGAGATTGAACTAGGTATGAAGATACCGATGATCGAATCTCGGGCAAGTAACATACCGATGACAAAGGGAATAACGTATGTTGTCATTACGGTACGACCGATAAAGATCTTTGTAGAATATGTAGGAACCGGTATGAGCATCAGGTTCCGCTATTGGTTATTGACTGGAGAGGTGTCTGGGTCATGTCTACATAGTTCTCGAACCCATAGGGTCCACACGCTTAACGTTCGATGACGATTTTATATTATATGAGTTATGTGATTTGCTGACCGAATGTTGTTTGGAGTCCCGGATGAGATCATGGACATGACGAGGAGTCTCGAAATGATCAATAGGTAAATATTGATATATAGGACGATAGTATTCAGACACTGGAGGTGTTCCGGGGGTACCGGGTCACCGAAAGGGGTTCCGCCCCCCCCCCCCCCCGGCAACTATATGGGCCGAATGGGCCAAGAGAGGGACCGACTAGCCCCTAAGGCGCTGGTGCTCCCCCATGTAGGCCGAAATAGGAGGAGCAGGAAAGAGGGGAAGGGAGAAGGAAAGGGGAGGAGTCGGAAACATTTGAAAAGTTCAAAGAATTTCAGAGTGAAGTGGAGAATCATTGTAACAAGAAAATAAAGTTTCCACGATCTGATCGTAGAGGTGAATATTTGAGTTACGAGTTTGGCCTTCATTTAAAACAATGTGGAATAGTTTCACAACTCACGCCACGTGGAACACCACAGTGTAATGGTGTGTCGAACGTCCGTGACCGTACTTTATTAGATATGGTACAATCTATGATGTCTCTTACCAATTTACCACTATCGTTTTGGGGTTATGCATTAGAGACAGTTGCATTCATGTTAAATAGGGCACCGTCTAAATCCGTTGAGACGACACCGTATGAACTGTGGTTTGGCAAGAAACCCAAGTTGTCGTTTCTTGAAGTTTGGGGTTGCGATGCTTATATGAAAAAGCTTTAGCCTGATAAGCTCGAACCCAAATCGGAGAAGTGCGTCTTCATAGGATACCCAAAATAAATTGTTGGGCACACCTTCTATCACAGATCCGAAGGCAAGATTTTTGTTGCTAAGAATGGATCCTTTCTAGAGAAGGAGTTTCTCTCGAAAGAAGTGAGTGGGAGGAAAGTAGAACTTGATGAGGTAATTGTACCTTCTCTTGAGTTGGAAAGTAGCTCATCACAGAAAACTATTCCTGTGATGTCTACACCAACTAGAGAGGAAACTAATGATAATGATCATGAAACTTCAGATCAAGTTACTATCGAACCTCGTAGGTCAACCAGAGCATGTTCCGCACCAGAGTGGTACGGTAATCCTGTTCTAGAAGTCATGTTATTAGACCATGACGAACCTACGTACTATGAAGAAGCGATGATGAGCCCAGATTCTGATAAATGGCTTGAGGCCATGAAGTCTGAGATAGGATCCATGTATGAGAACAAAGTATGGACTTTGGTTGACTTGCCCGACGATCGGCAAGCCATAGAGAATAAATGGATCTTCAAGAACTGATGCTGATGGTAATATTACTGTCTACAAAGCTCGACTTGTTGCGAAAGGTTTTCGACAAGTTCAAGGTGTTGACTACGATGAGATTCTCTCACTCGTAGCGATGCTTAAGTCTGTATGAATCATGTTAGCAATTTCCGCATTTTATGAAATCTGGCAAATGGATGTCAAAACTGCATTCCTTAATGGATTTCTTAAAGAAGAGTTGTATATGATGAAACTAGAAGGTTTTGACAATCCTAAAGGTGCTAACAAAATGTGCAAGCTCCAGCGATCTGTCTATGGACTGGTGCAAGCATCTTGGAGTTGGAATATACGCATTGATAAGTTGATCAAAGCATATAGCTTTATACAGACTTATGGTGAAGCATGTATTTACAAGAAAGTGAGTGGGAGCTCTGTAGCATTTCTAATATTATATGTGGATGACATATTGCTGATTGGAAATAATATAGAATTTCTGGATATCATAAAAGGATACTTGAATAAGAATTTTTTAATGAAAAACCTCGGTGAAGCTGCTCACATATTGGACATCAAGATCTATATAGATCAAGACGCTTGATAAGATTTTTCAATGAGTACATACCTTGACAAGATTTTGAATTAGTTCAAAATGGAACAATCAAAGAAGGAGTTCTTGCCTGTGTTGCAAGGTGTGAAGTTGAGTAAGAATCAAAACCCGACCTCGGCAGAAAATAGAAACAGAATGAAAGTCATTCCCTATGCCTCAGCCATAGGTTCTATAAAGTATGATATGCTGTGTACCAGACCTATTGTGTACCTTGCCATGAGTTTGGCAAGGGGGTATGATGGTGATCCAGGAGTGGATCACTGGACAGCGGTCAAAGTTATCCTTAGTTACCTAAGAGAACCAAGGAAATATTTCTCGGTTATGGATGTGGTAAAGAAGTCGTCGTAAAGAGTTGCGTTGATGCAAGCTTTTACACCGATCCGGATGACTCTGAGTCTCAATCTGGATACGTATTGAAAGTGGGAGCGGTTAGATAGAGTAGCTCCATGCAGAGCATTGTAGACATAGAAAATTTGCAAAATACATACGGCTCTGAATGTGGCAGACCCGTTGACTAAAATTCTCTCACAAGCAAAACATGATCAGACCTTAGTACTCTTTGGGTGTTAATCACATAGGGATGTGAACTAGATTATTGACTCTAGTAAACCCTTTGGGTGTTAGTCACATGGCGATGTGAACTATGGGTATTAATCACATAAAGATGTGAACTATTGGTGTTAAATCACATGACGATGTGAACTAGATTATTGACTCTAGTGCAAGTGGGAGACTGAAGGAAATATGCCCTAGAGACAATAATAAAGTTGTTATTTTATATTTTCTTATATCATGATAAATGTTTATTATTCATGCTATAATTGTATTAACTGGAAACTTGATACATGTGTGGATACATAGACAAAACACCGTGTCCCTAGTAAGCCTCTACTAGACTAGCTCGTTAATCAAAGATGGTTAAGTTTCCTAACCATAGACATGTGTTATCATTTGATGAACGGGATCACATCATTAGGAGAATGATGTGATGGACAAGACCCATCCGTTAGCATAGCATATTGATCGTTCAGTTTTATTGCTATTGCTTTCTTCATGTCATATACATATTCCTTTGACTATGAGATTATGCAACTGCCGGATACCGGAGGAATACCTTGTGTGCAATCAAACGTCACAACTTAACTAGGCGATTATAAAGATGCTTTATAGGTATCTCCGAAGGTGTTTGTTGGGTTGGCATAGATCGAGATTAGGATTTGTCACTCCGAGTATCGGAGAGGTATCTCTGGGCCCTCTCGGTAATACACATCATAAGAAGCCTTGCAAGCAATGTGACTAATGAGTTAGTTGCAGGATGATGTATTACGGAATGAGTAAAGAGACTTGCCGGTAACGAGATTGAACTAGGTATGAAGATACCGACGATCGAATCTCGGGCAAGTAACATACCGATGAAAAGGGAATAATGTATGTTGTCATTACGGGATGACCGATAAAGATCTTCATAGAATATGTAGGAACCAATATGAGCATCCAGGTTCTGCTATTGGTTATTGACCGGAGAGGTGTCTCGGTCATGTCTACATAGTTCTCGAACCCGTAGGGTCCGCACACTTAACGTTCGATGAGGATTTTATATTATATGAGTTATGTGATTTGGTGACCGAATGTTGTTCGGAGTCCCGGATGAGATCACGAAAATTACGAGGAGTCTCGAAATGATCGAGAGGTAAAGATTGATATATAGGACGATAGTATTCGGACACCGGAAGTGTTCCGGGGGTACCGGGTACGTATCGGGTCACCGGAAGGGGTTCCGGGACCCCCCCCCCCCGGCAACTATATGGGCCTAATGGGCCAAGAGAGGGACATACCAACCCTAAGAGGCTGGTGCGCCCCCATGTAGGCCTAAATAGGAGGAGAAGGAAAGAGGGGAAGGGAGAAGGAAAGGGGAGGATTCGGCCTCCCCCTTCCTTCCCTCCCCCCTCTCTTTCCTTTCCCCTCCGATGAATAAGGAAAGGGGGCCGAATTGGGGAGGAACCCCAAGTAGGATTCGGCCTACTTGGGGGGGTCTTGGCTGCTCCCTCTCCCTCCCACCTGTATATATGAGGGGGGAGGCGCCTAGAACACACAACATCTGTTAGCCGTGTGTGGCGCCTCGCTCCACAGATTACACCCTCGGTCATATCTTCGTATTGCTTAAGCGAAGCACTGCGCGGATCACTTCAGCATCACTGTCACCACCCCGTCGTGCTGACGGAACTCTCCCTCGACACGTTGCTGGATCAAGAGTCCGAGGGACGTCATCGAGCTGAACGTGTGCAGAACTCGGAGGTGCCGTACGTTCGGTGCTTGATCGATCGGAACGAGATGAAGTTCGACTACATCAACCGCGTTGTCAAACGCTTCCGCTTTCGGTCTACGAGGGTATGTAGACACACTCTCCCCCTCTCGCTGCTATGCGTCTCCTAGATAGATCTTTCGTGAGCGTAGGAAAAAACTTGAATTGCATGCTACGTTTCCCAACAGTGTCATCAGAGCTAGGTCTATGCGTAGATGATAGAACACAAAGAGTTGTGGGCGGTGATCGTCATACTGCTTACCACCAATGTCTTATTTTGATTTGGCGGTATTGTCGGATGAAGCGGCCCGGACCAATCTTACACCGAGTTCTGCACACGTTCAGCTCGACAGACATGCAACTAGTTTTGCATAAAGGTGGTTGGCAGGTGTCTGTTTCTCCAACTTTAGTTGAATCGAATTTGACTGCAGCCGGTCCTTGTTGAAGGTTAAAACAGCAAACTTGATAAATCACCGTTGTGGTTTTGATGCGTAGGTAAGAACGGTTCTTGCTAGAAGCTCGTAGCAGCCACGTATACCTTGCAACAACAAAGTAGAGGACGTCTAACTTGTTTTTGCAGGGCATGTTGTGATGTGATATGGTCAAGACATGATGTGATATACGTTGTTGTATGAGATGATCATGTTCTGTAAAAGTTATCGGCAACTGGCAGGAGCTTTATGGTTGTCGCTTTATTGTATGAAATGCAAACGCCATGTAATTGCTTTACTTTATCACTATGCATTAGCGATAGTTGTAGAAGCAATAGTTGGCGAGATGACCATGATGCTACGATGGAGATCAAGGTGTCAAGACGGTGGCGATGGAGATCATGACGGTGCTTTGGAGATGGAGATCAAAGGCACAAGATGATGATGGCCATATCATGTCACATATTTTGATTGCATATGATGTTTATCTTTTATGCATCTTATTTTGCTTAGTACGGCGGTAGCATTATAAGATGATCCCTTACTAAAATTTCAAGGTATAAGTGTTCTCCCTGAGTATGCACCATTGCGACAGTTCGTCATGCTGAGACACCACGTGATGATCGGGTGTGATAGGCTCTACGTTCACATACAATGGGTGCAAGATAGTTTTCCACATGCGGAATACTCGGGTTAAACTTGACAAGCCTAGCATGTACAGACATGGCCTCGGAACACTAGAGACCGAAATGTCGAATGTGAATCATATAGTAGATATGATCAACATAGAGATGTTCACCATTGATCACTACTCCATCTCACGTGATGATCGGACATGGTTTAGTTGATTTGGATCACGTATCATTTAGATGACTTGAGGGATGTCTATCTAAGTGGGAGTTCTTAAGTAATATGATTAATTGAACTTAATTTATCATGAACTTAGTCCTGGTAGTTTTCGCATATCTATGTTGTAGATCAATGGCCCATGCTACCGTTCCCTTGAATTTTAATGCGTTTCTAGAGAAAGCTAAGTTGAAAGATGATGGTAGCAACTACACGGACTGGGTCCGTAACTTGAGGATTATCCTCATTGCTGCACAGAAGAATTATGTCCTTGATGCACCGCTAGGTGAAAGGCCTGCTACAAGAGCAGATGTTGATGTTATGAACGTATGGCAAGCTCGATCTGATGACGTCGATAGTTCAGTGTGCCATGCTTTACGGCTTAGAATCAGGACTTCAAAGACATTTTAAACATCATGGGCCATATGAGATGTTCTAGGAGTTGAAGTTAATATTTCAAGCAAATGCCCGAGTTGAGAGATATGAAGTCTCCAACAAGTTCTATAGCTGCAAGATGGAGGAGAATAGCTCTGTCAGTGAACACATACTCAAAATGTCTGGGTATCATAATCACTTGACTCAGCTGGGAGTTAATCTTCCAGATGATAGTGTTATTGACAGAGTTCTCCAATCACTGCCACCAAGCTACAAAGGCTTCGTGATGAACTACAATATGCAAGGGATGGATAAGACAATTCCTGAGCTCTTCGCAATGCTCAAAGCTGCGGAGGTAGAAATCAAGAAGGAGCATCAAGTGTAGATGGTTAACAAGACCACTAGTTTCAAAAAAAGGCCAAGGAAAGAAGGGGAACTTCAAGAAGAATGGCAAGTAAGTTGCCACTCCCGGGAAGAAGCCCAAGTCCGGACTAAGCCTAAAACTAAGTGCTTCTACTGCAAAGGGACTGGTCACTGGAAGCGGAACTGCCCAAGTATTTGACGGATAAGAAGGATGGCAAAGTGAACAAAGGTATATTTGATATACATGTTATTGATGTGTACCTTACTAATGCTCGTAGTAGC
This sequence comes from Triticum aestivum, assembly GCF_018294505.1. NCBI lineage: Eukaryota > Viridiplantae > Streptophyta > Magnoliopsida > Poales > Poaceae > Triticum > Triticum aestivum. Next base: position 287,163,784 of record NC_057799.1, read on the forward strand.
ACCTGGGTATTTGATACTGGTTCGGTTGCTCATATTTGTAACTCGAATCAGGGGCTACGGATTAAACGAAGATTGGCTAAGGACGAGGTGACGATGCGCATCGGGAATGGTTCCAAGGTCGATGTGATCGCCGTCGGCACGCTACCTCTACATCTACCTTCGGGGTTAGTCTTAGACCTGAATAATTGTTATTTGGTGCTAGCGTTGAGCATGAACATTATATCTGGATCTTGTTTAATGCGAGACGGCTATTCATTTAAATCGGAGAATAATGGTTGTTCTATTTATATGAGTAATATCTTTTATGGTCACGCACCCTTGAAGAGTGGTCTATTTTTGTTGAATCTCGGTCGTGGTGATACACATATTCATAATATTGATGCCAAAAGATGCAAAGTTGATAATGACAGTGCAACATATTTGTGGCACTGCCGTTTAGGTCATATTGGTGTAAAGCGCATGAAGAAACTCCATGCGGATGGACTTTTGGAATCAATTGATTATGAATCATTTGATGCTTCCGAACCATGCCTCATGGGCAAGATGACTAAAACTCCGTTCTCCGGAACAATGGAGCGAGCCACTGACTTATTGGAAATAATACATACCGATGTATGCGGTCCGATGAGTGTTGAGGCTCGCGGCGGGTATCGTTATTTTCTGACCTTCACAGATGATTTGAGCAGATATGGGTATATCTACTTAATGAAACACAAGTCTGAAACATTTGAAAAGTTCAAAGAATTTCAGAGTGAAGTGGAGAATCATTGTAACAAGAAAATAAAGTTTCCACGATCTGATCGTAGAGGTGAATATTTGAGTTACGAGTTTGGCCTTCATTTAAAACAATGTGGAATAGTTTCACAACTCACGCCACGTGGAACACCATAGCGTAATGGTGTGTCGAACGTCCGTGACCGTACTTTATTAGATATGGTACAATCTATGATGTCTCTTACCAATTTACCACTATCGTTTTGGGTTATGCATTAGAGACAACTGCATTCATGTTAATAGGGCACCGTCTAAATCCGTTGAGACGACACCGTATGAACTGTGGTTTGGCAAGAAACCTAAGCTATCGTTTCTTGAAGTTTGGGGTTGCGATGCTTATGTGAACAAGCTTCAGCCTGATAAGCTCGAACCCAAATCGGAGAAGTGCGTCTTCATAGGATACCCAAAATAAACTGTTGGGTACACCTTCTATCACAGATCCGAAGGCAAGATTTTTGTTGCTAAGAATGGATCCTTTCTAGAGAAGGAGTTTCTCTCGAAAGAAGTGAGTGGGAGGAAAGTAGAACTTGATGAGGTAATTGTACCTTCTCTTGAGTTGGAAAGTAGCTCATCACAGAAAACTATTCCTGTGATGCCTACACCAACTAGAGAGGAAATTAATGATAATGATCATGAAACTTCAGATCAAGTTACTATCAAACCTCGTAGGTCAACAAGAGCACGTTCCGCACCAGAGTGGTACGGTAATCCTGTTCTAGAAGTCATGTTATTAGACCATGACGAACCTACGTACTATGAAGAAGCGATGATGAGCCCAGATTCTGATAAATGGCTTGAGGCCATGAAATCTGAGATAGGATCCATGTATGAGAACAAAGTATGGACTTTGGTTGACTTGCCCGACAATCGGCAAGCCATAGAGAATAAATGGATCTTCAAGAAGAAGATTGATGCTGATGGTAATATTACTGTCTACAAAGCTCGACTTGTTGCGAAAGGTTTTCGACAAGTTCAAGGTGTTGACTACGATGAGATTTTCTCACTCGTAGCGATGCTTAAGTCTGTCTGAATCATGTTAGCAATTTCCGCATTTTATGAAATCTAGCAAATGGATGTCAAAACTGCATTCCTTAATGGATTTCTTAAAGAAGAGTTGTATATGATGAAACTAGAAGGTTTTAACAATCCTAAAGGTGCTAACAAAATGTGCAAGCTCCAGCGATCTGTCTATGGACTAGTGCAAGCATCTCGGAGTTGGAATATATGCTTTGATAAGTTGATCAAAGCATATAGCTTTATACAGACTTATGGTGAAGCATGTATTTACAAGAAAGTGAGTGGGAGCTCTGTAGCATTTCTGATATTATATGTGGATGACATATTGCTGATTGGAAATAATATAGAATTTCTGGATATCATAAAAGGATACTTGAATAAGAATTTTTTAATGAAAAACCTCGGTGAAGCTGCTTACATATTGGGCATCAAGATCTATATAGATCAAGACGCTTGATAAGATTTTTCAATGAGTACATACCTTGACAAGATTTTGAAGTAGTTCAAAATGGAACAATCAAAGAAGGAGTTCTTGCCTGTGTTGCAAGGTGTGAAGTTGAGTAAGACTCAAAACCCGACCTCGGCAGAAAATAGAAACAGAATGAAAGTCATTCCCTATGCCTCAGCCATAGGTTCTATAAAGTATGATATGCTGTGTACCAGACCTATTGTGTACCTTGCCATGAGTTTGGCAAGGGGGTATGATGGTGATCCAGGAGTGGATCACTGGACATCGGTCAAAGTTATCCTTAGTTACCTAAGAGAACTAAGGAAATATTTTTCGGTTATGAATGTGGTAAGGAACTCGTCGTAAAGAGTTGCGTTGATGCAAGCTTTTACACCGATCCGGATGACTCTGAGTCTCAATCTGGATACGTATTGAAAGTGGGAGCGGTTAGATAGAGTAGCTCCATGCAGAGCATTGTAGACATAGAAAGTTTGCAAAATACATACGGCTCTGAATGTGGCAGACCCGTTGACTAAAATTCTCTCACAAGCAAAACATGATCAGACCTTAGTACTCTTTGGGTGTTAATCACATAGGGATGTGAACTAGATTATTGACTCTAGTAAACCCTTTGGGTGTTAGTCACATGGCGATGTGAACTATGGGTATTAATCACATAAAGATGTGAACTATTGGTGTTAAATCACATGACGATGTGAACTAGATTATTGACTCTAGTGCAAGTGGGAGACTAAAGGAAATATGCCCTAGAGGCAATAATAAAGTTGTTATTTTATATTTTCTTATATCATGATAAATGTTTATTATTCATGCTAGAATTGTATTAACCGAAAACTTGATACATGTGTGGATACATAGACAAAACACCGTGTCCCTAGTAAGCCTCTACTAGACTAGCTCGTTAATCAAAGATGGTTAAGTTTCCTAACCATAGACATGTGTTGCCATTTGATGAACGGGATCACATCATTAGAAGAATGATGTGATGGACAAGACCCATCCGTTAGCATAGCATATTGATCGTTCAGTTTTATTGCTATTGCTTTCTTCATGTCATATACATATTCCTTTGACTATGAGATTATACAACTGCCGGATACCAGAGGAATACCTTGTGTGCTATCAAATGTCACAACTTAACTAGGCGATTATAAAGATGCTCTATAGGTATCTCCGAAGGTGTTTGTTGGGTTGGCATAGATCGAGATTAGGATTTGTCACTCCGAGTATCGGAGAGGTATCTCTGGGCCCTCTCGGTAATACACATCATAAGAAGCCTTGCAAGCAATGTGACTAATGAGTTAGTTGCAGGATAATGTATTACGGAATGAGTAAAGAGACTTGCCGGTAACGAGATTGAACTAGGTATGAAGATACCGACGATCGAATCCCGGGCAAGTAACATACCGATGAAAAGGGAATAATGTATGTTGTCATTACGGTATGACCGATAAAGATCTTCATAGAATATGTAGGAACCAATATGAGCATCCAGGTTCTGCTATTGGTTATTGACCGGAGAGGTGTCTCGGTCATGTCTACATAGTTCTCGAACCCGTAGGGTCTGCACACTTAACGTTCGATGAGGATTTTATATTATATGAGTTATGTGATTTGGTGACCGAATGTTGTTCGGAGTCCCGGATGAGATCACGGAAATGACGAGGAGTCTCGAAATGATCGAGAGGTAAAGATTGATATATAGGACGATAGTATTCGGACACCGAAAGTGTTCCGGGGTACCAGGTACGTATCGGGTCACCGGAAGGGGTTCAGGGACCCCCCCCCCCCCCCCGCAACTATATGGGCCTAATGGGCCAAGAGAGGGACATACCAACCCTAAGAGGCTGGTGCGCCCCCATGTAGGCTGAAATAGGAGGAGAAGGAAAGAGGGGAAGGGAGAAGGAAAGGGGAGGATTCGGCCTCCCTCTTCCTTCCCTCCCCCTCTCTTTACTTTCCCCTCCGGTGAATAAGGAAAGGGGGCCGAATTGGGGAGGAACCCCAAGTAGGATTCGGCCTACTTGGGGGGTCCCCCTTGGCTGCTCCCTCTCCCTCCCACCTGTATATATGAGGGCGGAGGCGCCTAGAACACACAACATCTGTTAGCCGTGTGTGGCGCCTCCCTCCACAGATTACACCTTCGGTCATATCTTCGTAGTGCTTAGGCGAAGCCCTACGCGGATCACTTCAACATCACTGTCACCACGCCGACGTGCTGACGGAACTCTCCCTCAACACTTTGCTGGATCAAGAGTTCGAGGGACGTCATCGAGTTGAACGTGTGCAGAACTCGGAGGTGTCGTACGTTCGGTGCTTGATCGATCGGAACGAGAAGAAGTTCGACTACATCAACCGCGTTGTCAAACACTTCCGCTTTCGATCTACGAGGATACGTAGACACAGTCTTCCTCTCTCGTTGCTATGCATCTCATAGATAGATCTTGCATCTCATAGATAGATCTTGCATGAGCGTTGGAAATTTTTTGAATTGCATGCTATGTTTTTTGTAGAGGCCGAATTCATGCCACAGCCACGATACGCTAGATCCCCACCATCCCCTTAACCAGCAATGCACGGGTCAACCTGGCAATCAGAGCCACGATACGCTAGATGTCAACCTGGCAATCAGGCCAAGCTTGCGCCGACGACCCTACCCACGGGTCTCATATCAGACCCACGCCTGAACCCATCGGGTTACCCAGCCTAATCGGGCACCCATCAGGCATGACTAAAAACAATTTATTAGTTTTAATTTTCGCTTATTATGGTACTATTTTCAATAGTGGCGAACCAGGCTCGCGTACACTACGATATTTATGTCTGCGAGCTGAAGTAAAATGAGCATCCATGTGCTACCTTTATAGTGCTCCTGAAGCTCCACTTCTCATCAGCTAGGCGAGGTGGTACTAAAATTACCTACGTTGCCCACTTTTGCCAGTGCCCCGTGCGGCTGCATATCCACCATGGGCTGATGATGGCTGAACAGTGCTTGGGCCCATCATTTGTTTTGAGAACTTAGCCCATCATACATATATGTGTGTTGTGTGCACAAGAGAATGATTCAAGGCCGAGCTCGTTTGGGCTCTTGGCATAGTAGTCATGTGTTGCCCACTTGCCATCGGTAGAAAAAGCTCTCTGATGCCGTTTTACATGCATTGCTACGTTCGGTTGTTCTGAATAAATTAATTAGCAAGTATCTTCACCAAAACGTCCACACATAATATAATATTTTAATCACTATATTAATCGGGTGACCCACGGGCAGAACATTATACCCATACTATACCCATATATTATCGGGTTACCCATCGGGGCTTACCCATGGGTGAATATGGCGACCCAAACACTACCCATTCGGGTCGGGTGCCCATGGGCGCGGCCGCCCATAGGTCAGATTGCCGGGTTGACGCACGGGCTTTTACGGCGACCAACAACGAGGGGAAAGCGGAGGATGGAGGAGTTGGCGGTAGCGGGGCCTAGGGTAAGTTCCCCCAATCACCCTGGAAGAGGCGTGCCTGGCTCTTTTCCAAATTCTGCGTTTGAGCCATCTATTCTCTATCATCCTTCTCATGATTCATGTTCTAGCCTTCAGCATGTCTAGTCAATTTGGCTACCTCATGATGCTTTTATAGAATAGACACGGGTTACATAGTTCGATTCAAACACATGAGTACATAACCATCCGTTAATTAGAAGTCCAACCGTAGCCTAACTCATGCACTTCCATATTCAACGCACATCGAACATGTGTTGGTTGTGTGCAGCTTTGTGGTGTAGAGAAGTATGTGTATATTGTGTTTGTATCTCTTTTGATGCTACATTATGAGTCAATAATATCAAGAAAATATTAGTTTACACCACGAAGCCCCTCTGGCAACACTTTTGATTACATGTGGCGACGAAAATCTCAGCACTCACTGGACTTGGTGGTGTTATGCGAACTATGAAAACTATTACTTCGAAACACTCCGTGGAGTTGGGTTGCGTGAACTCATGCTTGCAGTTTTCAAGAGCCTGCGAAATTCATCAAGGCTTATTTTGCCATCTTTGTCAATATCAGCCTCCTCTAGGAGGGGGTCAATAGAACCCTTCAGTCCTGTATTCTGCAGACAAGAAGCACTATATCATGAGAAGCTTGAACTTCTTACACAATTGGAATCTAGTAGTATTACTAACAATCTTGAAAAGTACAACGGACGATGTAGTTAGGCAGCTGTTAAGTGTACCATCCTCAGTTCATTAGGTGTGATATAGCCATCACCGTCAACATCGAATTTATCAAATGCAGCCTGAGAAAATGATTTCCACTTCTCAGTATCATGTTCCACCAGCTGATGCACATGTAGTGTGGCAGCAACAAACTCTTCGAAATCAACAAATCCATCAGTGTTACTGTCAATCTGCTCAAGCATAAATATAAAATGTTGATGTGTTGTTGTTTTCTATAAATAAATAAATAAATAAGTATCAATTTCTGAAGTACAAATTGTGTTGATTAACTGCATGACTTTTATTCATTTCTTTTTGAATGATCATTGTTGCATAGTTACACAAAAAGGCAAACCACTGTAGGTGCAGGTATGGACGCAGGCATGACAGCAGAGCGCGTCCCACCAATTCTATTTGCAAACCACCTTGATAGATTCTATCTCTAGTTGTATTTATTTTCTTATAGCTGGGGTTTGTATCTTTATCTATATATAAGAGATACGGAATCTATAACTCCCGAACAACCTGTATTTGTGAATCTCGTCCCGAACCCGTCCTAAGCCGTCGGATGACCGCACCGATCTTGATGCAGGAGGACAATGCCACGTCATTTTCTTTGACCGTTCGGGACGACCGACATGACCACCGAACGCATCGGGTTATCCACTCCCCCTGCCTCCACCGCTCACGCACTTTTTCCCCTTTCTCCACATCACAGGCGGCGGGCCGAGCTCCTGTGGAGTGGCTGCCCTGGAGGCGTCGCCGGACACCACGGCAGGAGGAGCTCGCGTGGTGGACACCCCGACGGCGTGGGGACTGTTAGAATTAATGGGCTAGGCCCATAGCAATTTCTGAAATCTCAAAGCCCATGTGTAAAATGGCAAGTGGTGGTGCTAAGTTTAGTCCCACCTTGGAAGTTGAAGAAGAGTTGGACCTCTTTATATAGTGGGTTCTCTCCACCACTCTAAGTGGTGTGTGAGAAGAGAAAGGGAAAACCACACGCGCGCGCTCGCTCGCCTCGCCTGGCCGGGCCGGGGCGGGGCCGGGCGTGGCGTGGCGAGGCAGCGCGTACATGCGACATGCGCGTGAATGGTCCGCCGAAATCCGGTCCGTCTCCTTGCAGGAGCGCAGCTTCCTTTTGCCGTTTTATTTTTATGTCTTGGCAGACAAGTTTTTGATTTCTTGTCCGGTAAGTATACGAATTAGAAACCGAGTCGGTTTGGGATTGTGGTCGCGACACAATACCGCCTCTGGTCCTAATATATATACAGCTACCGGCTGCGGCCAGAGACACACCGAAAAACACCTAGGGTTTTGCCTCATCTCACAACTTGCGCCGCCATCGTAGTCTACTCCATCCCAAACGCCGGCGTGCATCGGCGCGTGGGAGAGCAGGTCTCCGGAACCGTTCGTCTTTGCGATCCTGCACCGGGAGAGGACGAATTAGGTTTTTGGGAAGCGCTGTGCGCGACTGCTCAAATTCGTCATCACGGGTCGTCTTCCGTCCAAGTCGGGCGGTGCTACTCATCGTCGTATTCATCGCCGTCAGCAGCAGATCGTCGCCAACATCGTCATCAACACTGTCGCACCCATAATAGCTAACGATCAGTACGTCCAACATCCTCTGTTCATGTCTGTTTCTACAGCTATTGTTACGTGTTTGCTGCTGTTATGCATGTCTTGCTGTTCTTCTAGTTTGCTAGATTATTGCATGCTAGTATCTCTTCTAGTCATGAATTATTTACTGGAATTAATCATGAACTTGCCTAATATTCCAACAATCCAAAAACCTAATTGTAGGCAATTTCCTGAGTTAACTATGGCTGGATTTGCTGATGCACTGAGGCCGGATAAGTTTACCGGTGTGCACTTTAAGAGGTGGCAGGTGAAGACCACGCTCTGGCTTACTGCTCTGAAAGTTTTCCACGCTAGTGTTGGTGCTCCAGAGGGAATAACCGACGAAGATCGGAGAAAATTCCAGGAAGCCAATACTATGTTTGTGGGATGCATTCTGAGTGTTCTTGCTGACCGTCTGTGTGATGTGTACATGCACATAAACGACGGAAAAATTCTGTGGGATGCACTGAATGCAAAATTCGGTGCAACAGATGCAGGCAGTGAACTGTACATCATGGAGAGTTTTCATGACTACAAGATGGTGAATAACCGTTCTGTGGTTGAACAAGCTCATGAGATACAGTGCATTGTGAAGGAACTTGAACTCCTTAAATGTGTTCTACCCGACAAATTCGTGGCTGGGTGCATGATTGCAAAGTTGCCTCCTTCATGGAGGAATTTCGCCACAACTCTGAAGCATAAGAGACAGGAGATATCAGTTGAAAATCTGATTGCATCTCTTGATGTTGAAGAAAAAGCTCGGGCTAAAGATACCACTGAAAAAGGAGGTGAGGTTCAGCCTACTGCTAACATGGTGCAGAGGTACCCACAGAACAAGAACAAAGGGAAGAACAAACCTGTTTTCAACAAGCCTACCAAGACTACTACCTTCAAGAAGAAGAAGTTCAACAAGGCTGAGCTAGAGTGCTACGCCTGTGGGAAGCCTGGACACTTTTCCAAGGAATGCCCTGAACGTGCAGACCGCAGAGGGAAAACAAGCTCCAAGACTGTCAACATGGTGACCGCTAGCAATACTGATGGGTATGGTAATTTACCTATTGTGCTTTCAGTATTTCAATCATCTTCGTGGTGGATTGATTCGGGTGCTAACGTTCATGTGTGTGCTGACATCTCCCTGTTTACTTCTTATCAGGTCGCAAGGGATTCTTCCGTCCTAATGGGGAATGGGTCACATGCTTCTGTTCGTGGCATTGGCACGGTGGATCTGAAGTTTACTTCGGGAAAGATCGTGCAACTAAGGAACGTGCAGCATGTCCCTACTATGAACAAGAATCTAGTTAGCGGCTCCCTTCTATGTCGAGATGGATTTAAGGTAGTTTTAGAGTCCAATAAAGTAATCGTGTCAAGATTTGGACAATTTATAGGAAAAGGCTATGAGTGCGGAGGCTTGTTCCGCTTTTCTCTTTCAGATTTTTGCAATAAGTCAATAAACCAAATTTGTGCTAGTGTTAATGATGATGCAAGTATTTGGCACTCTCGTTTATGTCATATTAATTTTGGTTTAATGTCTCGGCTATCCAGCATGAGTTTAATTCCGAACTTCACAGTTGCCAAAGGTTCTAAGTGCCATAGTTGTGTGCAATCTAAGCAACCTCGAAAGCCTCATAAGGCTGCCGAGGAGAGAAACTTGGCACCTCTAGAACTCATACATTCTGATCTTTGTGAGATGAATGGTGTGTTGACAAAAGGTGGAAAGAGATATTTCATGACTTTGATTGATGATGCGACTAGATTTTGCTATGTTTATTTGTTGCAAACTAAAGATGAAGCATTAGACTACTTTAAAATCTATAAAGCTGAAGTTGAAAATCAACTAGAGAGAAAGATCAAGCGTCTTAGGTCCGATCGTGGTGGAGAGTATTTTCCAAAAGTTTTTGATGAATTTTGTGAGGAACATGGTATTATTCATGAGAGGACGCCTCCCTATTCACCTCAATCAAATGGAGTGGCCGAGAGGAAAAACCGCACATTGACTGACTTGGTGAATGCCATGTTAGACACTGCTGGTTTATCTAAGGCATGGTGGGGGGAGGCTCTATTGACTTCATGTCATGTCCTGAATAGAGTTCCCAACAATAATAAAGAGAAAACCCCTTATGAGGAGTGGGTTGGGAGAAAACCATCACTTTCTTATTTGCGCACTTGGGGATGTTTGGCAAAGGTCAATATTCCTATTCCTAAGAAACGCAAACTTGGACCAAAGACAGTGGATTGTGTCTTTCTAGGGTATGCTCAACGGAGCATTGCTTATAGGTTTTTAGTGGTAAAATCTGAAGTACCTGATATGCATGTTGATACTATAATGGAATCTCGTGATGCAACATTTTTTGAGAACATATTTCCTATGAAAGATATGCATAGCATTGCTAGATTTTCTTCTGAGATAATTCCTGAATCTAGTACAACTGATGAATATTTCGAACAATCACATGAGGAAGTCCTTGAGAAGGATAACAATGAAGTTCCTAGAAGGAACAAGAGACAAAGGATTGCAAAATCCTTTGGTGATGATTTCATTGTATACCTTGTGGACGACACACCCAAGACGATTGCAGAAGCATATGCATCTCCGGATGTAGATGATTGGAAAGAAGCTGTTCATAATGAGATGGACTCAATTCTTTCTAATGGAACTTGGGAACTAACTGATAGACCATATGGTTGTAAACCTGTGGGCTGTAAGTGGGTGTTCAAAAAGAAGCTAAAGCCTGATGGTACTATTGATAAGTACAAGGCGCGGCTAGTGGCCAAGGGCTACACTCAGAAAGAAGGCGAAGATTACTTTGACACCTATTCACCCGTTGCTAGAATGACCACCATTCGAGTGTTACTTTCCTTGGCTGCCTCTTATGGTCTTATCATTCATCAAATGGATGTAAAGACAGCTTTTCTCAATGGAGAGTTGGAAGAGGAGATCTATATGGATCAGCCTGACGGGTTTGTGGTAAAGGGTGAAGAGAGAAAGGTGTGCAAGTTGTTAAAATCTTTGTATGGTCTGAAACAGGCACCTAAGCAATGGCATGAGAAGTTTGAAAGAACTCTGACTTCTGCAGGATTTGTCATTAACGAGGCTGATAGGTGTGTTTACTATCGCCATGGTGGGGGCAATAGTGTCATATTATGTTTGTATGTGGACGACATACTGATCTTTGGTACAAACATTAATGCAATTAATGAGGTCAAGTCTTTTCTATCAAAAAGTTTTGACATGAAAGATCTGGGAGAAGCCGATGTAATTCTAAACATCAAACTTATTAAGGATGAGAGTGGGATTACATTAACGCAATCTCACTATGTTGAGAAGGTCTTGAACCGATTCGGTTTTATGGATAGCAAGCCTTCTCCAACACCTTATGATCCCAGCGTGACACTCAGAAAGAACAAGAAAGAAACGAGAGATCAATTAAGATACTCTCAAATTGTCGGTTCACTCATGTACTTAGCTAGCGCTACAAGACCAGATATCTCTTTTGCTGTGAGCAAACTGAGTAGGTTCATGTCCAACCCGGGTGATGATCATTGGCATGCACTAGAAAGGGTCTTGCGCTATCTGAGAGGTACTATGAGTTACGGAATTACTTATTCAGGGCATCCTGCTGTGCTAGAAGGATATAGTGATTCAAATTGGATCTCCGATGTTGATGTACTTTACGCAACAAGTGGGTATGTATTTACTCATGGTGGTGGCGCAGTGTCATGGAGGTCTTGCAAGCAAACCATATTGACGAGGTCAACTATGGAAGCAGAATTAACTGCTTTGGACACAGCTACTGTTGAGGCAGAATGGCTGCGTGAGCTCTTGATGGACTTGCCGGTTGTTGAAAAACCTGTACCGGCTATTCTTATGAATTGTGATAACCAAACGGTTATCGCTAAAGTGAACAATTCTAAAGATAATGCAAAGTCATCAAGACACGTGAAAAGACGTTTGAAGTCTGTCAGGAAGTTGAGAAACTCCGGAGTAATAACTGTTACGTATATACAAACAGACAAAAACCTGGCAGATCCCTTTACAAAGGGACTATCACGAAATGTGATAGATATTGCATCGAGGGAGATGGGTATGAGACCCATAGATGTTACACCATAGTAGTAACCCAACCTTTGTGATCGGAGATCCCGTGAATTAGGATCTGGGAAGAACAAGCTATTGGTTAACTGAGGAGAGTAATAACTTATGATCGTCTCCAAGTGAAGATGCAAAACTCTCAGAGCTGTAAGGCTCAGATCTGTAAGGCAGGTTGGCAACATGCCTTAATGTGGTTCTATTGGCTATAATTAGCAAAGATGCTGTCCTACAGAGCAGTCTTGAAAGAACACACCTATATGAGTTCTGACTGTAAACGTCGCAGTCTATGAGATTTGGGTGATCTCTAGTAAGCTCACGAAGAGACCAGGGAGTATGACGTATAAGCTCCAAACCGCGGGGTAGCCTACTGGCGGTCAGGTACTGGTTAAGACTTTGAGTGAAACCTGTTCACACAAAACTAGCAATTCAAGGCATAGTCCATTGTCAAGTTGTGAATGGATGTAGCTTAAAGTTCTAGGCAGAAGTTCAACTTAACAGTCTCTGCTGAAACACTGGTATATTAAACAAGTGATGAGAGAAGGCAAATCTCTAAATGGGTATTTGAGATCTGGTGGGGGATTGTTAGAATTAATGGGCTAGGCCCATAGCAATTTCTGAAATCTCAAAGCCCATGTGTAAAATGGCAAGTGGTGGTGCTAAGTTTAGTCCCACCTTGGAAGTTGAAGAAGAGTTGGACCTCTTTATATAGTGGGTTCTCTCCACCACTCTAAGTGGTGTGTGAGAAGAGAAAGGGAAAACCACACGCGCGCGCTCGCTCGCCTCGCCTCGCCTGGCCGGCCGGCCGGGCCGGGCCGGCGTGGCGTGGCGTGGCGAGGCGAGGCGAGGCGGCGCGTACATGCGACATGCGCGTGAATGGTCCGCCGAAATCCGGTCCGTCTCCTTGCAGGAGCGCAGCTTCCTTTTGCCGTTTTATTTTTATGTCTTGGCAGACAAGTTTTTGATTTCTTGTCCGGTAAGTATACGAATTAGAAACCGAGTCGGTTTGGGATTGTGGTCGCGACACAATACCGCCTCTGGTCCTAATATATATACAGCTACCGGCTGCGGCCAGAGACACACCGAAAAACACCTAGGGTTTTGCCTCATCTCACAACTTGCGCCGCCATCGTAGTCTACTCCATCCCAAACGCCGGCGTGCATCGGCGCGTGGGAGAGCAGGTCTCCGGAACCGTTCGTCTTTGCGATCCTGCACCGGGAGAGGACGAATTAGGTTTTTGGGAAGCGCTGTGCGCGACTGCTCAAATTCGTCATCACGGGTCGTCTTCCGTCCAAGTCGGGCGGTGCTACTCATCGTCGTATTCATCGCCGTCAGCAGCAGATCGTCGCCAACATCGTCATCAACACTGTCGCACCCATAATAGCTAACGATCAGTACGTCCAACATCCTCTGTTCATGTCTGTTTCTACAGCTATTGTTACGTGTTTGCTGCTGTTATGCATGTCTTGCTGTTCTTCTAGTTTGCTAGATTATTGCATGCTACTATCTCTTCTAGTCATGAATTATTAACTGGAATTAATCATGAACTTGCCTAATATTCCAACAGGGACGAGCTCGTGCCCGCGGCGGAGGAGTTCGTGCGTGGCCGCGGCGGGAGGAGGTTTGTCCGGTGGATGCCCCGGCGGCGTGGGGAGGAGCTCGTTCCCGCGATGGAGGAGCTCGTGCGTGGCCTCGGCGGGGCGCAGGAGCACGACTGGTCCCTGGTGGCGGGCCGAATCCCTCCGTGTGCTCCTCGCCGGCGTGAGCCCATGCCGCCGCGATTTCTGGTCCGCGCAACCGGCTAAAGGTGCGGTCGTGGGCGGAGGCCGAGGCCGAGCGCCGCCTGCTCGCCTGCGCCATCACGGCGTGCGTCGAGGTCGTCCCTGTCTGCGAGATCTTCGCCAACGCTGACCATCAAGTCGGCGCCGCACTCCGGATACACTTCCCTCCGCAAGCTCGTCGCCAAACCGGTCGAGGTGCCGCCGTGGGCAGAGCCGAGCGCGCCTGCGCCAATGCGGCCGGCGTCGGGGCCGCCTCTATACGCGTGGTCATGGCCGCTGTGGCCATCACCAGGCGCAGTGCTCCGGGGTGAACGAAACCAGTGACGAGGACGTGATCGAGGTGGTCTTTGCCGCCGTGGCCAACACAAGGCGTCGCGCTCCATGCATGTTATCAGGCAGACATGCTGCTTCTGGCCTTCAACATCCTAGATCAGACAGCAACGGGTTCAGGCAAAACCGAACGGGGCCAGCACAAGGTGCCACTAACTACACCGCCAGGCTGCTCAAGGCCTTCAGCAACACCATCGAGCCACACAACTTCATTTACATGCAGGTAGCATCCCGGACCTACACAGGATGCTCAAGGTGTTCTGATCCATCCGGACATGCAGGTAACTTCATTTAAATTTAAAACAACGGCAAATGTACACCAATTTTTAGCCACCATTTGGCAAACTTATAGATTTGTTTTGCCATCAGTGCGTGTTTCACGACCATGGCAAATTTTCTTTCTTTTTGCATCATGTCAAAATTATTTTTTATGCGACCATGGTAAATTTAGTTCTATGGTCACAGCAATTTTTTCTATGCACCATGCATTTTTTAGTGCAATTTCTTTGCACCCACGATAATTTATTTTTGAATAAATTTCTAAATTTCATACAAACGATGGCAATTTATCTTCCATAGCATGGCAACGTTTTTTTTATTTGTACATCATGAAAATTTTGGTAGTTGCCATCTATCATGGCATTTTTCTTTTTTCTGTAGGTACTGTGTGGTAGTCAATTATAACAATTGATAGCAATTTCTTGATTTTTGTGGCAATTTTAATGTACAGTTTTTTCTCATTTTTTCAGTTGGGTCTTCTTCACTGTTTTTGTTTTTTTGCTGCAATGTTTTTATATAATAGTTTCTGACTGCTTTTTCATAATCATTTGGGCCAGCAGGCTAGCGAAAGGCCCAGCTGACGTGGGATTCGGTGGTTCGGGCTGGGGGAACATGGCAACGAACAAAACCGTTCGGTGATCCTGCTGCATCGAACGTTTTGTTCAGATCGCTCAACTCCCAGGCCGAACGTTCGGCACATATCGACGTCCAAGAGATATCATTCCAATGATAGATATACTGTTGCGAAAGGTGACTCCAGTCCTATTTGGACGTGGAAAGGTGTGAACCATATTCTATTAGGACGTCCCAATATAAGAAATGTAGAGACTACGCAAACCATGAGTGGCGTGGCTATGGAGAAAATCCAAGCAACCATTAAGGCCTTGTTCGTTTAGCCCCCACCAGTCCAGGATTGGGGCAAAATCCCTGACAAACCCCATGGTTTTGCCCCCAGGGTTCAATCCCGGTCAATCTTAAAAGGGCATTCGCTTAAACCCAGCCAGGGTTTAACCCCAGCCTATCCCCTCCCAAAACCCTATGTTTCACGGCGAGACAATCCCCACCTCACAGGAACGTATCTGGTGCACCAAGTCAATGGGTGCTACCAGTGCATCGGACCCCGTTGCACATTAAAAAATGTTCAAAAAAATCCGGCAAAAAAATTAGTGTATCGATACAACACCAATGTATGTTGTCGCAAAAAATAAATCAAAATTCAAAACAATGGTCAAGATACAAAAATGACAAATTTGACGTCAATGTGCTAATGGGCCAAAACTGAAGCCCAACTTGTGTTACGTACTACTCAGTGTCAAATTTGTTATTTTTGTATCTCGAGCAATGTTTCGAATATTGATCTAAACTTTTATGACAACATGCATTCATGTTGTGTCAATGCACTAATTTTTTTCTGATTTTTTTTGAACATTTTTGAATGTGCAACGGCCGACCGGTGCACCGGTAGCACAAATTGCCCCGGTGCACCAGATACATCCCCCCCACCTCACCTCCCATGGAAGCATACCCCCCACCCGAGCGACAAAAGAAAAATGATATCTTTCTCTCCTCTCTCTAGTTCTCTCGTGCGGTTGGAGTAAAAGCATAAAACCACCACAACTGACGTTAAGGTACAAAGAAACCACCATTTTTTTCTTCGCTGATAACTACCTTTTTTTCTTCTAAAAGTTAAAAAAAATCATGATGAGCAGTTTGCTTAAATTTAACCACATTTATAACAGTTATGGCCCGCATGTAAGCACTGACATGGTAAAATAGACTGTTATGACTGGTGGGCTTCCCACATGTGTCTCCCTTAATAAAATTCTCCATGTCAATTTTTTTGCCTCACTCCTTAGCTTTCCCCACACCGTCAAGGTCCCTTCCCATGGCTGTGGCTGCTCCCGATCCCCTCCGCCAAATCCCACCAACAAAATTCTCGCCACCGCCGATGCAGGTGTTGGAGCACGAGATCGAAAGCTAGGACCCAATCTCAATGAGTTGATGCAGGTGCTGGTCGTGCCACGCCAGTTTTGACCACCACAAGGAGAAGAGCGACCAACAGCTCGGCGCAGGCCTCATACCGGTGGCCCCCAATGCCGTGTCAAAGCTCAAGCGCGAGACCAGGGAATGAAGCCGCGGAAGGGACCTCATCGCCAAGCCGCTGGTGGGTGGTGCCCCTGCCGGTCAAGCAACGGCACATGGGGTGGGCGCACTGACAGGTGCGCACTTCGAGCAACCGGCCCGCCAGCTGTTCGATGCACCTCGCATCGGCATCGGCTCATACCGCTCCTGGCCCAAGGAGAAGCGGCAGGAGTGGCTCTTGTCAGAGCTTAGGCGCCGGACTACTTCAACGCCTACATGATCTCCATCGCGACGGCATCATCTGGTGTGATCGTCGTCGAGCTCATGCAGCGGGAGTGCCACGTGGGGCAACCCCTCGGGTGGTCCCGCTGTTCGAGAAGCTAATCGAGTAGCCTAGCAATCGATTCTGCCTCTGCACCCCTTATTCTCCAGCTCCGACATGATAAGTGTAGGGTCGCGCTATTCGTCACCTCGGATGAGGAATAGTTATTCTTCACCCCCTCTATTTTGACGTTAATACACCGTATTTTTAGGTTTCGTAAATTTTATCTTATTTCATACGAAAAAACGTAAGAAAATGTATACTCGTCGTAAAAATTATTTTATATTACGTAAAGTTGCGAACGTAAAAATATACATAAAATGTGATATTTCTGGTCTTATAACTTATTTTTTTTATTTTCTTATACCAAATTTTACATAGTGAATCAATATGAATGTAACTATTTGTATTCCAAACGTAATCTATTTATAAAGCGATCGTAAGATTACCTCGGATGAAGAATAACTTATTTTGCACCCTGGGTGATGAATAGTAACACTATATATATCCACGAGGCTCAAGCAATACAACGAACTATTTCACCAAATCCCTCTCTCCCTCCTAGCATGGTATTAGCCTAACCGATCCAAACCCTAGCCGCCGTCTTCGCTTCCGCTCCGCGTCGCGCCCGGGGCGGTCGGTCTTCATGATCGCCGCCAGGGGCCGCGCCGCCCGTACCTAGGGTTCATCCGTCGGTCATGTTGACCGGTTGCTCTAGAGAGTCTTTTCCCAGCCCTTACTCCGAGTTTTTTCGCCACTTCCCGGTCGTCTTAATCGGCGTTTTTTTTTTTTGGTTTTCCAATCTAAGATTGGTTTGCGTCGCCCACCGATTGTCGACCTTTGCACGCCTTTACTCTGACTACGGCGTCGACTACACCGACCTCTGCTTCGACTGTGTGACTTGGCTTGGCGTGGTACGCGGCGTCCAAGCGGCGCCCGTCATCCGTCGTCCCGTCATCGCCTGTCGTTCCTATCTGATCGTGGCCTCCACCAACTCTCGCTCCACTCCAGGTCCGACACGGCATCCCAGGATTCACGCATGCTCACGGTGTATGAAGCTGCCCAGTCATCCGCGTGGCACGCGGCCAACCCACGCCGTCGCGCGCTCACTTGGGCGTGGTTGGCGTTGATGCGGCCGGCTGATGGTGTTAACTCGCTGGACCACATGTCCGTGCATGGCTCAAGTATGGTTGCGATATGTGGCTACTCGCACCTACGGGTTTCCACCAAGTTGCATACGGCCACGTTCATCCGACGCACGCCGTGCGGACACTTTAACTTCGCGGGCGTTTGGACTGATCATCCGAGTGTATGTTGAGTATATTGATTATTAGGAAAGCTAGAATAGCGTAGGATATTATTCTGCCTTGTCTTATACTCTAAGTTGATCATGTATTCATATATATATGCCCACGAGGCTCAAGCAATACAACAAACTATTTCACCAAATCCCTCTCTCCCTTCTAACAATAAGCTCTGCCTCGGTCCAATCCCAGTTCCTCGTATCTAGCAAGCCATTTATCAATTCGTCCTAGCTTAGCCTTCCTCTCCACCCTGCTGACCACCTCCGCTATCCAATTTCAGGAAAGAACGACCGAAAGCACAACTACATCGAACTCCGCCACTGCCCGTTCCTGTCTCCTCAAGTGTCGTCGCTCTGCTTGTCACCGGTAATTGTGGGTTGCCCCAAATGACCCCCGGGTCACACCAATAGCATACAAGACCAAGGTTGGAGGTGAAGGCCATGGTGGCATGAACCGGTATTGGGAAAGACTGGTGAGTCTGAGGCTAGACCGAGAGGTGTTCGTAAAGAAGTTTTTGGGCTTGGGGAGAGAAACATGACTCTGATAGGCAGGCCCGCATTCATATTAATGGTCAACACAAACCGCATTGCCTTTTACGTGACCATGACGGGTGGGCCAACGATGTCATAAATATGCTCAATGTTAGGCCACCCGGTTATCAAGGTTTTTTGTGAAAAAAATTAGAAAAACTGGTAGGTACCAGCGAAGAAAAAAAGGTTGTGTTTTTTGTACCCTAACGCCAATTGCGGTAGTTTTATGCTATTTATTTATTCCGATTCGAGGCGATGGTCCGACAATTGCGGGTGGCAGGGATGGAATGGACAATGACTATGCAACCTATCAGAGGCGGCGGATCCATCATGCTTCTCTCTCCTAGTCCATGTCGAAGGCGACCAAAGGTGAAGTGGAGCGGCGGCACGAGCTCAAGGACGAGCAATTGGTGACTTGCAGTGCGAGCCAACAATGACCTCAGTGACCCATCTCCGATGTCCCTCTCCCCGAACGAAGTGTCCTCGCTAGTAAGCCTACTCCTCGCGGTGACTTGCAGCAGTGGAAGCTCTGCCCCTTTTATAATGTCACACGATAGACTGTAGATTTTGTATTTGCTTTCAGAGTTTGGACAGCTGAATCAAACCCCAATCGAACACCTCTTGGATTTAGGATGAATTTTACCTTGTATCTTGTTCCATGTGATTGTTCATGTACCTTGTGGATCTTATGTGCTTGTTAGTCTAGTGGATGTGTGATTGGACTTGTTCTTGAGTGTTCCTCTTGTGATTTCTCCCTGTTTTCTCCTCATGTTCTTCCTGTTCTTCCTCAAATCCATCTTCAATTTGTGAACATCAGGACAAATCGGGGCACTTTGGCCCGTGCCCTACATCACTTCTGCTTGGTCAATGATGCTTCTATTGGACCCCTTGCCTATACGGGCCAGAGGGGTCCAATGATTCGATGCTGGCAGTGCCAGGCCTTGGATAATTTGACTTGCTAGCAAAGTGTTTGTGCTTTACTACGAAGCTATAAAAACGAGGAAGACCACCGACTTAGGATATCGTCAGAAGACGATCATATCATGTGGTTGCTGCCTGATTGATGACTAAAAAGAGAAGCGAAAATATAACGGAAGATTGTGAAGAATTTGTTGGAGGATATCGTCAGAAGACGATCATATCATGTGGTTGCTGCCTGATTGACGACTAAAAAGAGAAGCGAAAATATAACGGAAGATCGTGAAGAATTTGTCGCAGAATCTCAAGCGATCATAGTACGTCATATGTGCAAGATTTAAAGTGAGACAACATTTTCAATTCTAAAACATAGGAGAATGGGAATTGACAGAATTGGTCCAGACTTGGAAACTAAAGCCACATCCCTACCGCCGTTACACCCATAGCCCCTACTGCTACACAAACTGGACCAATTAATAAAGCTCGTGAATGCCAATTAAATTATCAGGTACTTTTGTTTCTTCTAACTATTTCTAATGTTCATGGGAAAATGATGTTGCCTAACTTAGATACTTTTGTATTGCATAGGAATGAAGGGCCTAACGTGGACAAGAGGGGTGAGCATTGAAGCATGATCAAGCATGGAGAGAAAGGCGCGCACGCAGGAAACAAGAATGGAGCTTCAAGTGGAGATTACATGACTTTGAAGCCGCCATGATGACGTATGAAGACTTGGACGGCCACCTCATGATTTTCGTCCATAGCCTTCTATAGGTGTTGCACCACCTTGTTTCTGTGCCAGGCCCGTGTAATTTTGAATCATGGGCTGTTTTTAGAGTTCGTATTGGTAGGGAAAACAACTTGGGATGGATTTTAGTCCCACCTTGTCAAGGGTGGACGAAATTCCCCTTTGTGTCTATAAATAGAGCCCTCAAGACTTCGTTTAGACTCGGCTTTTCTTTAGATAAAAGTTAGTCATAGCTACAACGTCGCGTACTTCGTTGGGGTCCAACGACCAGAACAATACAGCTTACGGAAACCCAACTTTCCTCAATAACCATTCATCTTTTATTCACAATATCCAGGTTACAAAATCTTAGTTCATGCTTGTTCATCGATTGTTTGCCGGAATTAGACATTCATGGTCAAGTTGATCGTGCTCCGGCGTGGTCAATAACCTCCGGAGTTGGTTTAGCGATTGCTAAGACACAACGTCATCGCACGTTTGTTGTCGGATCGTCAAAGTCAACTCCACCGAAATTGATAGCTACCATCTCATCAAAATATCGGGGCAACCTTGCCCTATCAGCATGATTTTGAGCTACATTTGCTACTTGTGTTTTTTACGAGAGTGTTGTGCTCACATGTAATAGTGTGTTTGTTTATTTGTGTTAAATCTGGCATGGGACTAAAAATACATTTGTTTATTTATGTCCCTTGAAAGGTTGCTAGCCCCGCAAAGTCATACACATACCCTACTTATGAGTAATCAGGTTACTCATGGGCGAGGATGGCGACCCATACCTACCCATTCAGGTCAGGTGCCCATGGCATATAACGCCATAGGTCAAAATGCCAGCTTTGGACCTCGTTGGCAATGGTCCCATGCAAAGAGTTAAAGTGTGCTTGAAACTCCAAATTTAACAACTCACTTATTAGAACTATTCAGGCTAAGAGAGAATGAAGTCAAACTGAATTGCTAGTTGCTACACACATAGCTCCATCCAGATGGTGGACATTAAAAAGAGAAGAGCTCCGCATGTGGTTATCTAGCGACTATGGTTATCCCATCACACCTTACATGCATAATTAACCAAAACCCAGCAGTTAAAACCATACATATTATTGTGTTATTCCATTTTCTTCTATACTTGTCCTTTTTCCCCTATTGGAAACCATTAATGTTGAAATATTTGAGAATCATTAGATAATGACTTCTTAGAAATCCATGAAAATTAATACCTTTGTAATAATTTTTAAAGAACTCTATGGAAGTTTTTATGCTCCTTTACAATGCATATACCCTGAGGAAACTCAGGAAAAATATGTAAATTCAAGACAGATAAAACAGTGGTAAGACGGATAAAATAGTGGTAACATACCGCCTCAACAATTTCAAGAACACGAGGACCCTTTAATCTCCATGGAACATCCTTTGCAAGAGCCTGCACATTACGTATTTTGCTAACACATCGGTCTTGATTATGAATATTTTACCTAGAACAAATAGGTTCCAACAAAAAACTGGAACCGCCTCGTAAATTTAGATGTACAAAAGATGTGCAAGGAAATCGTTTCTTTATTTTCAGAAGAGGAAAGGGTTTAGCATTTGCCCACAGGAAATAGAAACAAATCTTTAAAAATACATTAGCAAGTTCAGATAAATTTCGAGAATCAAAATACTTAATCAAATCGATTTACAATCGAAAGAACATGGTCCTTCGATTGGGAACATTGACAATGTGAGGTGACCACCTAGGTGCGTTTCTACGAGCATAAGGTACAATTCAAAAAACTCATTTCAAGGATAGCATTGTTATACTAGCACAATCCCCGTGCGTTGCTACAAAGCCTTAAAAAACGAGGACTTAGACCACCGGCTTAGAGCATCACCGATAGCTCATATACAACAACAACAAAGCATTTAGTTCCAAACAAGTTGGGGTAGGCTAGACGTGAAATCCACAAGATCTCGCAACCAACTCATGGTTCTGGCACATGGATAGCAAGCTTCCACGCACCATTGTCCATGGCTAGTTCTTTGGAGTAAAATTTGGGGCACCAAAAAGTGCTTTATAGGGCACGAGAAAGTGAGTGTCTCCAACAGCTGCCCTAAAATAGGGCAATCGAAACATCCAAACTGAAGATTGAACTTCAAATGTACATATCTGCATAGTTCCATAGTGAGATCAAATGCGGGCAGTCGATCTCCAAATTATGTATTACCTCCATCGCAAATTAGTTGTCTTAGATTTGTCTAGATATACAGATGTACCTAACACTAAAACGTGTAAGATGTATCTAGGCAAATCTAAGACAATTAATTCGGGACGGAGGGAGTGCAAATGTGTTTTTCTTGGGCACATATAATTCACTAGTTTTATTCACCCCGATTAACTACTACTTATCAGCTCGATGGATGAGGAGGTGGATCACATTCAGTACCTTGTGTTCCTTGGCGACAATTTATACAATTGCCATCCTCTTGATTAAGCCGCATGCGATTGGCATCTGACGACAAGCTAGAGGGATTAGCTGCCAGGTTATCTCCTACTTGGTGTAGCAATAATTTGACGAACTGAATCAGCGTTGATGAATCAGCTCATTTGATTCTGCATGAACTGAATCAGTGTTGCTTCAGATTGGGAGAAGGCAAAACGAGATCAGCGGTCAACGCATCTTCTCGTGCAGCCACACCTCGTCGGAGGCCGCCAGACGTGCGGGCGTTGGTGCTGCTGCAGCCTGGAGCTGGATCCGCGTGGGCTGAGGGGAGCTGGAGCTCGCCGCGGTCACCGCCTAAGACAAATCTGCAGCTTCACCTGCAGTTCACGCGGCCACATGGACGAGTGCGAGCCGCACAACTTGCTACTCCACCTGCAGCTTACGCGGACAATGTCGGCGTGCAAGGCCTCCGCCGTGCGTGGCGTGAGGCCGCTTGTTAGGTGCCCGATCTATTCACTCGTTGGATTGGGGATTACAGTCTCTATCTCACGACACACTTCCTCCGAAGGAGTTCTCTTGGAAAGAAAGAAAGAAGAAAAGGAAACGAAAGTGCCAGCCGTGCCGTTTCCTTCGCTGGAGCTTGCTTATAGAGCATTCATCCATTCAGGGCCCACGAACCGGCGACTCGGATGCTTGATCCTAGGTGGCCTGGCGATGACGCGCTCTCTCCCCTGATTGGTCGCCTGTAGCTGACTTGTTGCCGCCTTGTCAGCGCTGATCTTGTCCCGGGCTGCACCTGTATTTGGGACGCTGACATCCCCTGCCCCTTGAGAGCATGCTTGTCCCCAAGCTGCTACGAGAGGATAGCGGGCTTTGAGCGCGAGGGCGTCCTCCCACGTAGCGTCCAGGAGCTCTGAATCAGACCAGCGCACAAGATACTGCTCACGTCGTCCGGTAGGAGTTTGCCGCCAGCGCCTATCGAGCATCTCCACCGGAACCAGCTCTGCAGATCGAGGTACAGGCAAATTATCAGAGGCGTCCGTACCTGGCGTGAGGACCTGCCGCAGCTGAGAGACGTGGAACACCGGGTGAATCTTGGATTCCGGTGGCAGCTCCAACTCGTAAGCGACTGGGTTAATCTTGCGGATCACTTTGAAGGGACCAAAGTATTTGAAGGCAAGCTTGTGGTTGGCTCGGCGATGAACGGATGATTGCACATACGGTTGTAATTTGATGAAGACGGCATCCCCTACATTGAATTCTCTGTCCGTGCGCTTCTTGTCTGCTTGCACCTTCATGATGTGGCGAGCCCGATGCAGATGCTGCTTAAGGACCTGCTGCATTGTTTTTCTCTCCTCCAGCCAGTCCTTCAGGGCTGGGATTGTGCAAGTTGATGCTGCTTCGATTCCCCAATGCCTGGGTTCATGCCCATACAGTGCATGGAAGGGTGACATGTCCAGGGCAGAATGGTAACTGGAGTTGTACCAGAATTCCGCGAGAGAGAGGAACTGGCTCCAGTGATTTGGGCATGCATGGATGAAACATCGAAGATATATCTCAAGGCATTGATTCACCCGTTCTGACTGACCATCTGTCTGAGGACGGTACGGTGTGCTCATGTTGAGCTCTGAGCCGATGATGGAGAAAAGCTCACGCCAAAACTTGCTGGTAAAGACTGGATCCCGATCTGAGATGATGGCTTTGGGTAGCCCATGGAGCTTGTAAACGTTGTCCAGGTATGACAGGGCCACTTTTGCTGAGGTGAATGGGTGTTGGAGTGGCAAAAAATGAGCATACCGTGTGTATTTGTCTACAACGACCAGAATGCAGTTTGCTTTGCCCGATTGCGGAAGACCATCTATGAAATCCATAGTAACAACTTGCCAAGCACCCTCAGGCAGCGGAATTGGTTCGAGCAGACCCGGGTATTTGACCCGCTCCGGTTTTGCTTGCTGGCAGATTACACAACTCTGAACATATTGCTTGATGACCTGTTTCATTTTGGGCCAGGCAAACAGCCGCCGCAAACGCCTGTAGGTCACAGGGAAGCCTGAGTGACCACCGATTGTACTGTCATGGAAAGCGCGGAGAACTTTCTGTTGGATAGTAGGGGAGCCACCGAGCCACAATCTGTTTCTGAAGTATAACAGCCCCTCCGAAACAGAGAAACGCCCTTTGGGATCCTCTTGCTTGGAGAATTGTTCAAGGAGCTGGTTGGCGTGATTGTTGTCGCTGTAGCTTGCTCTGACATCGTCTATCCAAGCCGGTTGACGGACCGAGACGGCTAAAGCGCTTTCCTGAGCGTGACTGCGCCTGGACAGCGCATCTGCTGCATTGTTTGTGCTGCCTTGCCTGTAGGAAATCTTGTATCGTAGCCCGAGCAACTTGGTGAAAGCCTTTTGCTGCCATACCGTAGATAGACGTTGGTCATCGAGGTGAACCAAACTGCGCTGATCCGTGCGGATCAAGAACTCATCATGCTGCAGGTACGGCCGCCATTGCTCCACTGCCATGAGGATGGCCAAGCATTCTTTTTCATACGTCGATAGACCTCTGTGTTTAGGAGCGAGCGGCTTGCTCATGTAAGCGATTGGGTGCCCACCTTGTTGCAATACTGCCCCCACGCCCTAATCACAAGCATCCGTGTCAATGACAAACTGCTTGGTGAAGTCAGGTAGTTGCAAAACTGGTGCTGATACGAGGCTTTGCTGCAGGAGTGTGAATGCCCTGGCAGTCTCTGTCGTCCAGACAAACGGGTGGTTCTTCTTGAGTAGATTGAAAAGAGGTCTAGCGATGATGCCGAAATGCCTGACAAACTTTCGGTAGTAACCGGCCAATCCTAGGAAACTTTGCACTTCTTTGCTGTTGCGTGGGGTGGGCCAGGTCTTGATAGTTTCAATTTTGCTCAGGTCTGTGGAGACACCATGTTCATCGATCACATGCCCCAGGTAGGCAATCTGGCGCTGCCTGAAAGCACACTTGGACTGCTTCACGTGCCACTGGTCTCGTCGTAGCAACTGCATCACTTGTCTCAAGTCTTCCACATGCTGAGCCAGAGTCTTACTGAAGACTAAGGTGTCGTCGAAGAACAGAATGACACAGACTCTCAACAGAGGTTGCAATGTGCAGTTGATAGCTCCGATGAACGTGGAAGGTCCAGCTGCTAATCCAAATGACAAGACGAGGAACTCCCAATGACCAGTGTGTGGGGTGAATGCCGTTTTGTACTCCTCTCCTTCTGCCAGCCGTATTTGGTGGTAGCCTGCGCGCAGATCCAACTTAGAGAACCATTTGGCACCTACCAATTTGTCGAGGAGTTCATCGATAATGGGCACTGGGTACTTGCTGACAATTGTCATGGCGTTCAAGCATCTATAGTCCACACACAATCGCCATGTGCCATCTTTCTTTTTAACGAGCAGTGCTGGAGAGGAAAAGGGGCTGGTGCTCTCTCTGATGACACCGGCATCCAGCAGTTCCTTGACCTGACGCTCAATTTCGTTCTTGAGCTCCGGTTTGTGGCGATACGATCGCATGTTAACAGGCTGAGCCCCCTCCATGAGTGGGGTCCTATGATCACAAGCACGCCGTGGAGGTAGTCCCTTGGGTGCTTCAAAGACATCCGTATACTGCTCCAATACTCTGAGGATTTCCACCGGTATCGCTTCCTCTGATGCACCAGTTTCGCTCACTGCATTCAAGTGAACCACATAAGCTACCGAGCCTTGTTTGCATGCTGATAGGAGCTCTTGAGATGAAATAGCAGAGCACTGATGTTGACTGTTAGACACTGCCTGAAGTTCCACTGCTCCTCGGTCTGTGTTGACTGTCATGTGCTGCTCCTCCCAATCGATATGCATAGGGCTGTGCTTCTTCAGCCAGTCCATGCCCAAGATGGCGTCGTATGCACCCAAAGAAATCAATTTGAAGTCAGTAACAAACTCATGCCCTTGTGATGTCCAGGAACAATCAGGAATGAAAATGTTGCAGACTAGTATTGCGCCATCCCCCATCCGCCACTTTGACCCTACAGGTTTTGTTCAGTTTACAGACTCCATGCAACTTGGTGGCCAGGCGATGATCAACAAAAGATGAGGAGCTGCCTAAATCCACCAACAGTGAGACTTCTTGCCCCTGAATCCAAGCATGTAACTGCATCACCCCTGGGCCGGCAGATCCATCCACTGCATGTTTCGATATCGTGCATAGGTTATCATCATCTCTGTCAGCGTGCTCCTGTTGGGCATCCCCTGACATTTCTTCTGTAGCAAATAAGGCCAGGAGTTCTTCGACCACATGCATCTGGACAGTGGCTGGGCAGGTGTGATCCTTACCCCAGCGTTCTCCACACTTAAAACAGAGCCCACGAGCACGCCTGAAAGTGCGAAGTGCAGAGATCTTGGAACTGTCTGAATTTGCTCTTGCTGCTTCAATGCCGCGACGATCTTCAGCACCAGTAGGTGGGACTGTTGTTCGCGTTGTACTGGTGGCTGGGAGCAGCGTGCTTGGCAGAGAGGCACGCGCCGGTGGGGTTCGCATGTGTTGAGTGCGCCCGAACACTTCACCATCTGCAACTTCCTACTGGAGCAGTGCCAGAGAACAAGCTGTATCGAGATCGGGTGGTCTCTGAATGAGCACGACCGCCCGAATGTCCGCATGCAGACCCTCGATGAAGCGTGTAAGAAAGAAGTAATGATGTGTCAGTTCCGAGTATGAAATCATATGATTCATCAGTGTTTCAAATCTCTATAAAATCAGCTACTGAACTAGTCTGATGAATAGAGTAAAATTGTCTGATAAGCAACTGGTGTTTATCATGGCCGAACCGCGTGCACAGCAGCACTGTGAAGGATTCCCAATTGAGACCAGCGATTTTGCGCTGCACTGACTGCAACCAAATCGCGGCGGCACCCGAAAAATTCAGGATCGCCATTGGAACCCAATAGGAGTCGTGCACTATGAACATCTGAAAATACTGTTCACACAGTGTTTTCCAGAGTTGTGGGTTCTCTCCGACCAAGACCGGGAAAGTCATCGGCGGTGGTGCTTGCCCGAGTGATGCTAGCACTTGTGATGACAGCGGAGATGGAAATTGAGACGGAATCACAACCGTACCCGTGACCGGGGGAGACGCCGGTGACTCAGGGGTCACCGACGAAGTCCCCCCGGTGTGTAGTGGTGCGCCGTGGCCTGATTGCCTATGGCTGTCGCTCGCGGCCGCGAAAGGAGATGCGGGCGGCGGGGATCCACTTGATGGAGCGGTCGCCGTTGAGGCGGCTTGTAGGGCCGCAACAGAGAGCTCCAGTTTCGCGAACCTCGCCTCGAGCTCTAGCTTCCAGGCGGCCAGCGAGTCGATCCTCGCGGTCTGCGCGTCGAGGCCCTCGATGATGGAGTCGTACTTGGCGTCGGCCGCGGCGGCGCGGTCGTTGGCGTTGGAATCCAGACGATCGAGGTAGGCGCGCAGCTCCGGATCCATGGTGGCGATGAGATGCTCCCGCGCCTGCTTCCGGCGGCGCGTGTCCAGCGTGACAGAGTTGATGGCGGCGGCGGCGGGGGAAGGGTAGTAAGCGGCGGCGAGGGAAGGGTGGTAGGTGGCTTATCTGATACTACGATGTTAGGTGCCCGATCTATTCACTCGTTGGATTGGGGATTACAGTCTCTATCTCACGATACACTTCCTCCGAAGGAGTTCTCTTGAAAAGAAAGAAAGAAAGAAAGAAAGAAGAAAAGGAAACAAAAGTGCCAGCCGTGCCGTTTGCCGTGATCCCAGCCAGGATGTCCTTTCCTTCGCTGGAGCTTGCTTATATAGCATTCATCCATTCAGGGCCCACGAACCGGCGACTCGGATGCTTGATCCTAGGTGGCCTGGCGATGACGCGCTCTCTCCCCCGATTGGTCGCCTGTAGCTGACTTGTTGCCACCTTGTCAGCGCTGATCTTGTCCCGGGCTGCACCTGTATTTGGGACGCTGACACCGCTGCATCGGGGGATGTGGCAGAAGGGCATTGGCTGCACCGGGACTTTCTGCTGCGCCGCAGCGGACGGGTGCTTGCGGGCAGAGCCGACGGGATTGATTCACGCATGCTCCCGCGCCACACGCAGGCGGAGGAGCTCGCCGGGGCGGCGGGGATGGCCAGTGGCGGAGGGGAATCGGTAGGGGAGGCCGAGGGGGAGCCGGGCCAGTGAGGGGCAAAGCGGGGAGGCGTCGGAGCTAGCCGGAATCGGCTGGCGGGATTGAGTCACGCACGCTCCCGCGCCGCGCGCAGGAGGGAGCACGGGCGAAGGAGCTCGCCGGGGCGGCAGGGATGGCCAGTGGCGGATGGGAATCGGTAGGGGAAGCTGAGGGGCAGCCGGGCCGGTGAGGAGGCGGGGAGGCGTCGGAGCTAGCCGGAATCAGCTGGCAACGGCGACGGCAGAGAGGGGGCCGAGAGGAGTGTGCGACTGGAGGAACTTTAAATTGGCGGTTGGGGCTGCACGCGCAACTCGTTCCATTTTGTGGCAGCAGCCGAAGTGCTTTATATTTGCAGCACTTGGTGCTGTTTTTTTGGCTGCCCAAAAGAATTTGGAGCAAATTTTACAACAAGGGCAGCTGTTGGAGCAGCGATTTTGGCCCCAAATGCCCTAAAAATCGATTATGCCCTATTATAGGGCAGCTATTGGAGATGCTCTTAGGAGATCATCAAAAGGCATTGGTGTCTTGCTGCTGTTGCACTGTTCAAGATCAAAAGAGAGCACAAATATAACGAAAGATCTCTCTGCAGTTGATGTATAATTGGAAGAAATTGGATGGGAAGAGAAACTAAAACCAAGAGCATGATTTTGAGTTCTGAGTCACATTTCTGCATTTGCTACTTGTGTTTCTCACAAGACTGGTGCTCACATTAAATTAGTATAGTGTATTTGTTTATTTGTGGTAGGTCTGACATGTGAGTAAAAGTGCATTTGTTTATTTATATCTCTTCGAAGGTTCTAGTCCCATGTGTGTAAAAGTGCATTTGTTTATTTGTGTTGGTCCTACATGAACTCGCCCACCAACTCCAACCTTTATAAGTAGGAAGAAAAGATATTAGTAAAACAGTCAAGTAATGAAGCAAAAAATACCAACAATATCTACCTGCTTCAGTTCTTCCAGGCTAATCGTTCCACTCTTGTCAATATCAATGGCATTGAACTGGTCACGAAGATCAGACAGTTCTTCTGGATTTAATGTAGATGCTAATGCCTACAAGTTGTAGAAATTCATCTGAGTTGTCTGTGTCACGCCTTCCAGAGTCATGCACAATATCTCAGACTAATCTGGCATCCCAACTTACCCTTAAAGCAAACTGTTTGAAACGACTGTATTTCACAAACTGTCGCATATTATGCAATACTGATATGTCCAGGGGTATTTCAGATGCCTGCCCTCCTTCTCTGACCCATTCATGTGCTGAAGAACAGAACATTAGCACAGTATAAACAAATAAACATTATGGTATATACCAAGGTATGAAATACTCCCTCCGTCCCAAAATTCTTGTCTTAGATTTATCTAAATACGGATGTATCAAGTCACGTTTTAGTATTAGATACATCCGTATGTAGACGAATCTAAGACAAGAATTTTGGGACGGAGGGAGTAGCATGTTTGTATTTTATCGCAACCAGAGAGGTTCAATTTATGTGCTGAGTCATTAACGAATTACATGTTGGTCCTACATCGACCATATCTAATCATGATAATCAGCAAAAGCTACTTCTACATAAAAAGAAAATATAATCATGCTATTTTATACGTGCATAGACCAGTGCTACCAAATAAGTACAAAAACAACAACAATCAAAAGCGAACACGATAGTAAGAATCCAATAGCACTGGATGTGCAACTAGCTGATTGCACGACATCGTAACCAAAAACACCACCACCAGAAGTTATGAAATACAGGAATTAACTAACAGTACCAAAGCCATCTTTCGATGCAATCATGACTGCTGAATAAGAGTTTGACAAGGTGGAATCCCCCCATTACTTCTTAATTGGTCTAAGGGTATTATCTGTATGTCCTCTTGAATATGATTCATATGAAAGTATCCAGCAATCAAGAGAGTTCACATGATTGAGCTCAAGTAACAGGTGTTGCGCCTCCAGGCCACGGCCCGTGCGCTCACGAGCTGGAGCGCCCGCACAATCGGTGGCATCCGCCTCAAGCTCGCAATCTCGCGGGAGCTGATCTTGAGATTTGACAAGGCGCAAGAGGACAGGGCCCTCACCCTGATGAACGATGGCTACACTCCCAACTGAAGATATCCTACCTTGGGCTTGCCTCCCTGGAACGTACCATTGCTCGCCAACGGGCACGTATTGCCTCGCTGAAGGACGGAGACGCGAACAGCTCCTTCTTCCACCGGCAGAGCACCTACCGTCGGCAGAAGAACACGATCCACGCTATCACCATGGATGACCGTGTGCTCTCCGACCACGATGACATCGCAGACGCGGCCTTCGCCCACTTCGACACCTTGCTGGGCACCGCCGTCGACCGCGACTGCTCGCTGAACCTTGACGACCTCATCGAGCCAGCCGATGACCTTCTCGACCTTGAGGCGCCTTTCGGTGCCGAGGAGATTTGGCACGCCGTCCAACGGCTGCCCGCGCACAAGGCGCCCGGTCCCGACGGCTTCACGGCTGAGTTCATCAAGGCATGCTGGCCCATGGTGCGGCAGGATTTCGCGGACGTATTCCAGCAGCTCTACGACATGCGCGGGCGGGGCTTCGCCCGCCTCAACCAGGCACTGCTCGCCCTGCTCCCGAAGCGCGCCGACGCCGCCAGCTTCGGGGACTACAGGCCCATAAGCCTCATCCACCTCGTCGCCAAGGTGTTCGCGAAACTTCTCTCGCTACGCCTCGACCCAAAGCTGGATCGCCTCGTCAGCGACAACTAGAACGTGTTTACCCCCGGGCGCAGCCTTCATGATAACTTCATTCTGGTCAAGCAATCAGCACGCCTGCTCCACCAACTTACGCCCACCTTTACAAGAGCTCAGTTCTAAGATTGTTTGCGCGCAGGCACCACTACTATTCTGTCTTTTCAAGGCACCAAGAGCCCTCCTCAAGCTTGGCCTGGCAAAAGCTTTCAACTCGATCTCTTGGTCATTCGTCCTCGAGGTCCTGCAACGCTACGGTTTTGGCGCGCGCTTCCGGGAGTGGCTGGCCATATTGCTATCCTCGGCGGGCACTCGGGTGCTCATCAATGGCGCTCCAGGGCCCCCGGTCTAGCACCGTTGCAGCTTCCGGCAAGGCGACCCGCTGTCCCCGCAGCTCTTTGTCCTTGCCGTCGACATCCTCGGCCGGCTCATCAATCGGACAACCTCACTTGGGATACTACAGCAACTCCACCCACAGCGGCCGGTCCCAGCCATCTCGCTGTACGCAGATGATGTTGTGCTGTTTTGTCATCCATCGCCCACCGAGATCGTCGCGGTCAAGGAAATCCTCCAACTATTTGGCCGCGCCTCCAGACTCCACGTCAACTACACCAAGAGCACGGCTACCCTCATTCACTGCGACAGCGACGCGGCAACCGCGGGTCGATCTCGTTCGCTGCCGAGCTCCCCATCACCTACCTGGGAATTCCCCTCACGGTTCGGCGACCCACTGCCGCGCAACTGCAACCGCTCGTGGACAAGGTGCGGGGCCAGCTGCCATCCTGGAAAGCGAGGCTCATGAACAAGGCAAGGCGCCTCGCAACGGTGAAATCTGTCCTCTGCGCGATCCCCATCTACCAGCTGCTGGTCTTCACGCCACCTATAAAAACCATCAAGCAGCTTGAGAAGATTGAAGTAGGGTTCTTGTGGGCTGGCCGTGAGGCGGCCAATGGCGGCAACTGCCATGTCAACTGGCGCCGGCCGCCCCATCGAGCTCGGAGGCCTCGGAATTCCAGACCTGGAGCGCACCGGGCTGGCGTTGCGCCTTCGATGGTTATGGCTGAGCCGCACTGACCAAACCAGGGCATGGAGCGGCCTTGGCTTGCAGTTCTCTGCGGACGAGTGGGCACTGTTCTTCGCCTGCACCCAGACGGTCCTGGGCAACAGCCATACAACCCTATTCTGGGATGACCGGTGGATCAATGGCCGCGCCATCAGCGAGATCGCACCACAGCTCCACGCCTGCATCCCCAAGCGCAAGAGAAAGGCACGGACTGTCGCGGAGGGGCTCCACGCCAATGCTTTGGCACGCGACATCGAGGGCACACTAGATATCCAAGAGATTGGCCAATACATACACCTCTGGAGTACCTTGGAGCGCACTACCCTGACCGAGGAACCTGACCAACTCCTCTGGAAGTGGACCACGAGCAGATCATACAGTGCAAAGTCCTGCTACAAGGCTACCTTCCAGGGATCAATCCACAGCGATTCCTGGAAATTCATATGGAAGAGTTGGGCACCGACCCGGGTACGCTTCTTCCACTGGCTCGCCGACCAGGACCAGTGCTGGACCGCCGACCGCTTGGCACGCCGTGGGCTGCAGCACCACGACCCTTGCCTCCTGTGCTGCCCGGACCCCGAGACGATGGACCATCTGCTACTTCGATGCCCCTTCTCCAGGCAAGTTTGGCATGACATCATCGCTTGGCTACGCATGCCGTGCACGCCACCACGCCATGAACCTTCCCTCTTGGACTGGTGGCACACTGCCAGGCAGGGGACACCGCAGTCCATGCGCAAAGGCCTGGCCTCCATGGCCTTGTTAACCCCCTGGATGATCTGGAAACACCGCAACAGTTGCGTCTTTGAGGGCGCCCTGCCTTCGGCGCAAGACCTTGTTGTGAAGATCAAGGAAGAGGCGTCACTCTGGGCCAAGGCGGGAGCTGTTGGCCTTCGCGACATCATCCCCCAGACTTGGGACGTGCACTGATTACCCGTTTTTCATCATCAGTTCTGTACCTCCTAGGAGGATTGTAACATAAACCCTATCTTTTCAATACAAAGGAACGCAAAAATCTTTTTGTGTTTTCTCGAAAAAAACATATCCGATATTGATAAATAGTTACATACATAATGCCTGAGCAGCAGTTAGTCTTGCACGGGGATCCTTAACTAGTAACTTCTGTACAAAATCTTTAGCACTTGGAGTAATGTTTGCCCAAGGCTTCCGACGAAAGTCTGGCTTGTTTTTTAACACCTGTAGCCAAAAAAACACAATCAATAGAAGAAACTCAGACTAGCCATAAAAACAGTTAACCAGAGTATACGAAGATATCCATGCTTATCTAAAAGCACAGATATTGTGTTACATTGTGCTTCTACCTAGAGGTCCTAGACCCACCTGTGCTAGCTGTTAGGAAAGCAACTTAACTTTATTGAAGGCCCAAGGGGCATATATATATATATTACACATGACTTGAGGTGTAAGGAAACTAAACATAGACTAATAAGGACTCCTAGACCAATACTAATACTCCTTAACCCCCCCCCCCACCCCCCCACCCCTCAAATGCAAAGCGTATGCAATAGCATTGCATTTGAAGAAGTGTACTACTAAAAAAATGATAATCCAAATCCGCGTCTTGAGAGTGTCGTCGTAGCATGAAGAGTCTTCGAAACCTGTCGAGTCGCCAAAGGGGATAACGAAGAGATGGCACATCAGAGGAAGACACCACATCAATAGAAGTATCAAGAGAAGATGGGTTGTCAAAAGAAGATGGCACATCAAGAGAAGAAGCATTGCTTAAAGAATCATGGCCCATGAAAAACGACGGCGAAAGAAGCTCGGCGGCAAGAGAATGGGCTTAGATCAACAATGCAAAGAGAGGCCACATAAATCCTATAGAGAGGACAATGACCAGAAAAAGGCTGACGGACAAAGCTATTGTGGACTCGCATGGCATGAGAAACACGAAATATCAATGGATTTGATGGACGCATCGGAAAACAAGGAAGGTAAAAGCTAGGAAGCATACACAACACAAAGATGCAAAATCCATCGTGTATGCAGAAGACATTGGACTGCTTTTTTTGTTGTTGAAATCAAGATGGGAACGGATCAAGCAACACCAAGTGGCATCCCTCACGGGACATGGAGCCAGCAGCCGCACATACGGACCACCAGCAGCTACCAGGCAAGTACTTGCATGGACGGCGGTTGTATCCCACGAGCGGACGTAAGGCAACGGCCTGGAGGCATGCTTCGACGGGGCGACACACCGCGGAGATCGATCTGAGAGGCGGCTAGATGCTGGACAAGTTGTCGTGGTTCGATCTGGAGACTGGCAGCAGGGACCGACTCGCAGGAGACTGGGCCGACAGGCAGATCAGGCAGTGGCGCAACAAGGCATGGTGGGAAGAGCAGCAGCTAGCCGGCCAGAGGAGGAGGTCGGCAGCGAACGAGATCGACCCAGAACAGATCGATCAAGAGAAGGCGGAAAAAAAATTGGATCGTAAGGACGAGTTGCGGCGTCCGGAGACCTAAACCTAGGCTCTGATACCATGTTAGGAAAGCAACTTAACTTTATTGAAGGCCCAAGGGGCATATATATATATATATATATATATATATATATATATATATATATATATATATATATTACACATAACCTGAGGTGTAAGGAAACTAAACATAGACTAATAGACCAATACTAATACTCTTTAACACTAGCATTTGCCAACATTCTAAGCCTCTTTGAAAGATTGGTGTCTCAGGATCTCTGAATCCTGAATATGACAGTGTTGAATTCTTCAGTTACCATCGAACTGGTTCGTTTTGCCTAAAACTCCGTCAGCCGTCGATCTCTGATCTAACCTTCGACATCACCACTTATCGCTTTGCCTGAAAATGATGACGCTGTCGATGTTGATCGAACGCCCTGGTGATCTTGTGGATCGATGTTCAAATCCCCGAGAACAGCCACAGTTGTGTGCTTTTGCTTTTCTGCTTTTCAGGGCTATAACAGCCAAGATTTTTAGGGCTGGAGAGCATCCATCTTGTAATCGGGTTAAACCCAAGTTGTCATGTTCCATTCGGCCTCTTACGTGTATCCTAGACCGGCTAAAATCCTATCTCAATTCCCTCAAAATCTCCACCTTTTCTTGTCTGAATTCATAGTTGACCTTGTTAGCCGGTTCAATTAAACCTGAAACCGTCATGGTGACTTTTGTATTCATCATCCATGTAATGCAATTGTCCACTTTGTTTATTCAGTAGCAAAGATTTTGTGAGAAACGAGGATTCAAGCTTTATGTTTCTAGGCCCTACTTCCTGAAAATGCATTAATATTTTAAAATCCTCCAAAGATGGTTTGTGTTAAAGTATATGTTGATTGCCCAATTTTCTCCATACGTTCGGGCTTTGGGTTCTACAGGTTGGTGCATGAACCTTGATATGGTATCAGAACCAAGACATCATTGGGTCCATGTCTCGTCTTTCGCAATTCAACTAAAAAGGGGGGAGGGGGTGTAACACCCGGATAATTAGGCTACAGTAAAACTCTCCTGATGATGCCATGTCATCTCTGTTACTGTTGCTAATCAAGTGTTAGTTCAAAACATCTCAAATTCAAAGAAATGAATTAGTGACAAACACCCAAAGTTTTCAAAAGTCAAAACAAAAATGTTCGGAGGGTGCCAAATATTGCATAGGTAATTATGGTGAAGTAAATACATTTTTAGAAAATGTCTAAATACTTAAATTGAGTTAAAACAGAAAAGAAAATAAATAAAAGGAAAAAATGAAAATAAAACAAAAGGAATCGAACTCCCCAACTCTTGGACCAGACGGCCCAGCTAATAGCCAGCCAGCCGGCCCGGCCCGCCTCCTTTCCCTGTTCCCCCGACCCGGGTCGGAACAGGGGCGCGCTCCCGCCCGACCACCTCGCCGGCACCGACGCCGGGGAGGATAAGGCCGCCGCGCCCCCGCTTCCTCGATCCCGCCTCCCACTCGCCCCCACTCTCGCCTTGGTTCCTGCGCCTCTCCCACTCCCCTCCAGATCCACCTCTGCCGCGCCTCACCGAGCGCCGCCGTCGCCATGGCTGCGCCATAGCCGCGGCCACCGGCCACCCCGCGCCTCGCCAGCACGTCCACGAGACGCGCCGTCGTCCTCTACCTCGTCTACGCCTCGCCATCGAGCTCGAGGAGCACCGCACGGTAGCGATCGAGCTCGTCCCCATCTTCTCTGTCGCCGGTGACCGCCGTCGTCTCCGGCCACCTCTGCGCTCCTAAGCTATCACGGGCCTGCTTCCGTGCCGCACGGTGAGCTCCTCCGCCTCCTGCTCCTCCCTGTTAATCTCCTAGCACGTCGTAGCTAGCTCGCCATCGTGCCCGAGCTCTGGTCGCCGCTGTGCGCCTTGCCGTCGTGGCCACGCTCACCGATGAGCTCAGCACGCGCGTAGGGCTCCGTAGCGCTGGCTAGCTCGCTCCGCCGTGCTGGGTATAGCCGGATCCGCTCGTGCCCGAACTCCAGCGCCGCCTTTGCCGCTTGCCGGCGCCGTCTCCGGCCTTTTCCGGCCGGGCCACCACCGCAGTTCGACGCGCGCTGCTCCGCTCGTTCGAACGCACCCTAGCGCGCGCGAAATGGTCGCCCGTAGGCGAAATCCGACGAGGCCCGAGGCCCTCCGCCGCATTTTGGCGTCGCCGGCGTCGAGCCGCCGGCCACCGCCGACGTGGCACACCTGGGGCCACCCCAGGGTCAACTGCTGACTGGGCTGCCCAGTGACACTGACGTGTGGGCCCCCCTTCGGTTAATTATCCAAATAAACATTTTTATAATTAAAACTAATTAGTTTAGTTAAATAGACACTGACAGGTGGGCCCAGTAGTTTTACTAACTAAATTAGATTAGTTTGAACTCTGTTTAACCCACTGTCTATGACAGATGGGTCCCCCGTGTCAGTTTTGACCAGTCAACCGCACTGTTGACTGCTGACATCACACATACGTCATGCTGACGTCATCCCATACTGTTCTGAATAATGTTGGATTTAAATAAATAATTAAAATCAGAAAATGATTAAATCTTTAGAAAATCATATAAAATAATCCGTAACTCGGATGAAAATACTTTCTACATGAAAGTTGCTCAGAACGACGAGACGAATCCGGATACGCAGCCCGCTCGTTCACCACACGTCCCTAGCATAGTGAACCTGCAACATTTCACCTCCGGTCCATCTGTCCGAAAACACGAAACATCGGGAATACTTTCCCGGATGTTTCCCCCCTTCGCCGGTATCACCTAGTACCGCGTTTAGGTACACCTAGCCTCACGCTTTGTCATGTCATGCATCGTTATGCATCTGTTTGCATTGTATTCATTGTTTCTTCCCCCTCTTCCCTCCGATAGACTACGAGACCGACGCCGCTGCTGGTGCCCCGACCGACTACGCTGTTGACGACCCCTCCTTGCCAGAGCAATCAGGCAAGCCCCCCCTTGACCACCAGATATCGCCTATTCTTCTCTATACTGCTTGCATTAGAGTAGTGTAGCATGTTACTGCTTTCCGTTAATCCTATCCTGATGCATAGCCTGTCCTTGCTACTACTGTTGTTACCTTTACCTGCAATCCTACATGCTTAGTATAGGATGCTAGTTTTCCATCAGTGGCCCTACATTCTTGTCCGTCTGCTGTGCTATACTATTGGGCCGTGATCACTTGGGCGGTGATCACGGGTATATACTTATATACTCTATACATGATACCTGTGGTGACTAAAGTCGGGTCAGCTCGTAGGAGTACCCGCGAGTGGATCTTTGTGGCGGAGCGACAGGGCAGGTTGAGACCACCTAGGCGAGAGGTGGGCCTGGCCCTGGACGGCGTCCGCGGTTACTTCAAAATAACACGCTTAACGAGTTCTTGGTATTTGATCTGAGTCTGGCCATTTGGTCTATACGCACTAACCAACTACGTGGGAAAGTTATGGGCACTCGACGTCGTGGTATCAGCCGAAGCCTTCGTGACGTCAGCGACTGAGCGGCCCGCGCCGGATTGGACTGGAATGCCACTAGGCTAGGTCTGCTTCCGGCCGCGTACGCAACGTGCAGGTGTGCAATGGGCGATGGGCCCAGACCCCTGCGCGCATAGGGTTTAGACCGGCGTGCTGACCTCTCTGTTGTGCCTAGGTGGGGCTGCGACGTGTTGATCTTCCGCGGCCGGGCATGACCCAGAAAAGTGTGTCCGGCCAAATGGGATCGAGCGTGTTGGGTTATGTGGTGCACCCCTGCAGGGAAGTTTATCTATTCGAATAGCTGTGTCCCTCGGTAAAAGGACGACCCGGAGTTGTACCTTGACCTTATGACAACTAGAACCGGATACTTAATAAAATACACCCTTCCAAGTGCCAGATACAACCCGGTGATCGCTCTCTAACAGGGCGACGAGGAGGGGATCGCCGGGTAGGATTATGCTATGCGATGCTACTTGGAGGACTTCAATCTACTCTCTTCTACATGCTGCAAGATGGAGGCTGCCAGAAGCGTAGTCTTCGACTGGACTAGCTATCCCCCCCTTATTCTGGCATTCTGCAGTTCAGTCCACCGATATGGCCCTTTACACATATAACCATGCATATGTAGTGTAGCTCCTTGCTTGCGAGTACTTTGGATGAGTACTCACGGTTGCTTTCTCCCTCTTTTTCCCTCTTTCCTTTCTACCTGGTTGTCGCAACCAGATGCTGGAGCCCAGGAGCCAGACGCCACCATCGACGACGACTCTTACTACACTGGAGGTGCCTACTACTACGTGCAGGCCGCTGACGACGACCAGGAGTAGTTAGGAGGATCCCAGGCAGGAGGCCTGCGCCGCTTTCGATCTGTATACCAGTTTGTGCTAGCCTTCTTAAGGCAAACTTGTTTAACTTATGTCTGTACTCAGATATTGTTGCTTCCGCTGACTCGTCTATGATCGAGCACTTGTATTCGAGCCCTCGAGGGCCCTGGCTTGTATTATGATGCTTGTATGACTTACTTATGTTTTAGAGTTGTGTTGTGATATCTTCCCGTGAGTCCCTGATCTTGATCATACACGTTTGCGTGCATGATTAGTGTACGATTGAATCGGGGGCGTCACAGGGGGGATACCCTCACTTTGTCGGTGGGGGTTGGGCCATGTGGGGCGATGGTGGACGGGATTGTGAAAGCCAGGGCGGCGTGAAGTGGTCCTCTCCTCTCGTGGCGGAACTCAGCGGAGGGTGGTGGTCCCGCCCGCGGCAACGGCAACAATGGTCCGGGGTGTGGCGGTGGTACACGAGCGGGTCTGATATGGGCCCTTCCGGGCCTGCCGCGAGAGCGTCCGGTGGCCGCATGGATCGGTCTAGCAGCGGCAGTCTTCCCGACCCAAAACCAATGATTCATCGTTGATTCAGGAGGCGGTTTTGCTTCCACCTGGCTACGGTTATCATTGACGTGAAGCGGTGCAACAGTGGGGAAGGTCTGTAGGGGTGGTGCGTCTAGGACTTATGGTGGCAAAAAGTACGTCGCCACATCTTGGCGCCGTCATCGCCTTGTGCAGCACGTGCAAGATGAAGGTACTGACAAAGTTCGGATCTTCGAGTCGTGCAGCAGTTCGTGTACATGTGTGGCTTGGATCACATGACTTAGGTGTAGGTGTGCCCCTCCTGCCAGCACCATCTTCTTTCGCAAGTGGTGGTGGCAACACAAGGTGATTTCGGCTAGGTGGTGCTCTTCGAGAACCAGGTGTTGAGCTTTGGGGGTGAAAAACCTAGGTCTGACCTTTGTTGATCGCATCTGCCGATGGCGGTGTCTATGCATTATGTCCATAAATCATTTCTTCGGAGATTGCTTAGACATGCTCTCTAAGGTGAAAACCCACGATCTGACCGTTCAGTGATTAGATCACGTGGCAGCGGTGCTTGCGCGCCATTTGTTTCCTTCCTGGATGTGTTGCTTTCGGGGTACCTTTCTCGCAGTTTGTGTGGTGTGGTGTCAAAGACGGTGAAAAGTTGTTTTTGCTTATTTGTTGTGCATGGTTGGTCATGTCAGCTTTAGGCATCTTGCTCAACAAGAGCCTCAAGTATGAAGTGGTAGACGTAAAGAGAGATGGGGACCGGATTATCCTGGTCAAGCTGGTAGTTGGGGACTTATTTCTCAATGTTATCAGCGTGTATGCCCCGCAAGTAGGCCATAATGAGAACACCAAGAGGGAGTTCCGGGAAGGCCTGGAGGACATGGTTAGGTGTGTACCGATTGGCGAGAAGCTCTTCATAGGAGGAGACCTCAATGGCCACGTGGGTACATCTAACACGGGTTTTGAAGGGGTGCATGGGGGCTTTGGCTATGGCATCAGGAATCAAGAAGTAGAAGATGTCTTAAGCTTTGCTCTAGCCTACGACCTGATCGTAGCTAACACCCTCTTTCAAAAGAGAGAATCACATCTAGTGACCTTTTGCAGTGGTCAACACTCTAGCCAGATTTCATCCTCTCGAGAAGAGAAGACAGGTGTGCGCACCTAGATTGTATGGTGATACCTGGAGAGAGTGTCAACCTTAGCATAAGCTCGTGGTGGCTGACTTCTGCTTTCGGATTCGTGTCCAGTGGGATAAGCGTGCCAAAGTTGCTAGAACAAAGTGGTGGAAGCTCAAGGGGGAGGTAGCTCAGGCGTTCAAGGAGAGGGTCATTAAGGAGGGCCCTTGGAAGGAAGGAGGCGATGCAAACAATATGTGGATGAAGATGGCGACTTGCATTCATAAGGTGGACTCAAAGGAGTTTGGAGTGTCCAGGGGAAGTAGAAGAGAAGCTAAAGATACCTGGTGGTGGAATGATGATGTCCATAAGGCTATTAAGGAGAAGAAAGATTGTTTTAGACGACTCTACCTAGATAGGAGTGCGGACAACATAGAGAAGTACAAGATGGCAAAGAAGGCTGCAAAGCCAGCTGTGAGTGAAGCAAGGGGTCGGGCGTATGAGGACCTCTACCAGCAGTTAGACACGAAGGAAGGCGAAAGGGATATCTATAAGATGGCCAAGATCCGAGAGAGGAAGACAAGGGATGTTGACCAAGTCAAATGCATCAAGGACGGAGCAGACCAGCTCCTGGTGAAGGACGAGGAGATTAAGCATAGATGGCGAGTAGTTCGACAAGTTGTTCAATGAGGAGAATGAGAGCTCTACCATTGAACTGGATGACTCCTTTGATGATACCAACAGGCGCTTTGTGCGGCGAATCCAGGAGTCGGAAGTCAAGGAGGCTTTAAAAAGGATGAAAGGAGGCAAGGCGATGGGCCCTGATTGTATCCCCATTGAGGTGTGGAGAGGCCTCGGAGACATAGCTATAGTATGGCTAACTAAGCTTTTCAACCTCATTTTTCGGGCAAACAAGATGCCAGAAGAATGGAGACGGAGTATATTAGTACCAATCTTCAAGAACAAGGGGGATGTTCAGAGTTGTACTAATTATCGTGGAATTAAGCTGATGAGCCATACAATGAAGCTGTGGGAGAGAGTCATTGAGCACCACTTAAGAAGTATTACTAGCGTGACCAAAAATCAGTTTGGTTTCATGCCTGGGAGGTCGACCATGGAAGCCATTTTCTTGATACGACAACTCATGGAGAGATACAAGGAGCAAACGGACCTGCATATGGTGTTCATTGACTTTGAGAAGGCCTATGATAAGATACCGCGGAATGTCATGTGGTGGGCCTTGGAGAAACACAAAGTCCTAGCAAAGTACATTACGCTCATCAAGGACATGTATGATAATGTTGTGACAAGTGTTCAAACAAGTGATGGCGACACTGATGACTTCCTGATTAAAATAGGACTGCACCAGGGGTCAGCTTTGAGCCCTTATCTTTTCGCTCTGGTGATGGATAAGGTCACAAGGGATATACAAGGAGATATCCCATGGTGTATGCTCTTTGCGGATGATGTGGTGCTAGCCGATGATAGTCGGACGGGGTCAATAGGAAGTTAGAGCTATGAAGACAAACCTTGGAATCCAAAGGCTTTAGACTTAGTAGAACTAAAACCAAGTACATGAGATGCGGTTTCAGTACTACTAGGCACGAGGAGGTTAGCCTGGACGGGCAGGTGGTGCCTCAGAAGGACACCTTTAGATATTTGGGGTCTATGCTGCAGAAGGATGGGGATATCGATGAAGATGTGCATCATCAAATCAAAGCCGGATGGATGAAGTGGCGCCAAGCTTCTGGCATTCTCTATGACAAGAGAGTGCCACAAAAGCTAAAAGGCAAGTTCTATAGGACGGCGGTTCGACCCGCAATGTTGTATGGCGCTAAGTGTTGGCCGACTAAAAGGCGACATGTTCAACAGTTAGGTGTGGCGGAGATGCGCATGAGATGGATGTGTGGCCACACAAGGAAGGACCGAGTCCGGAATGATGATATACGAGATAAAGTTGGGGTAGCACCGGTTGAAGAGAAGCTTGTCCAACATCGTCTGAGATGGTTTGGGCATATTCAGCGCAGGCCTCCATAAGCGCCAGTGCATGGCAGACGGCTAAAATGTGCCGATAATGTCAAGAGAGGTCGGGGTAGACCGAACTTGACATGGGAGGAGTCCTTAAAGAGGGATCTGAAAGACTGGAGTATCACCAGAGAACTAGCCATGGACAGGGGTGCGTGGAAGCTTGCTATCCATGTGCCAGAATCATCAGTTGGTTGCGAGATCTTATGGGTTTCACCTCTAGCTTGCCCCAACTTGTTTGGGACATCTTTCGGGTTGTGTGCATCCCATCCTCAATGTCTTGACTAGGTCTGTGATATTACGTTTATGTTTATGTTTATGTTTATGTGGTGTTGTTTCTGTGCATCCTCAATGTATTGACTAGGTCGTGATATTATGTTGTTGCAGAGGCTGGGTGTAAATGGTATCATCTTGATATTACTAAATTACACTTTGCCACGAAAAAATTAAAATTTTTGCTTTCCATCTTTCTATCCAATGTACACCTTATCGAGTCACACGTGAGGGGGGGTGTATATGTGGATTGCCCAACCTTCTTGATCAGTTTGGTCTTTTGGTTCTACTGGTTGGTGCACAAAACGTAATAGTTTGCTCCAAATTTAAGGCCATTTATAGTTTCATGTCGTATACTCCCTCTATCCATCTATATTGGGCCTAATGCGTTTTTCAAGGCTAAGTTTGACCACATGTTAAAGCGATAGTATATGACATGCAAGTTACACAAAGCATACTGTCAAATTCGTACATGAAAGGAGCTTCCAATGATATAATTTTCACATTACATATCTCATATACTATTAATCTTATCAATAGTCAAAGGCGATCTCGAAAAACGCATTAGGCCCTATATATATATATAGATGGAGGGAGTAGATTATTTTTAAGAATTGTGCTATATATGTGGCCCATACCATTCCAGTGGCTGGCCTAGACAAGTGGCTGGCCTAGACAAGAGGAGTTGACAGGGGAACGCCTACGGGGTAGGCCCACAGCTACTTATGGTCCATCTAAAGGCCCAGGCCCATGATGATTACATCCCATGAGGTAACCAAGCAAGGGGCCTTCTTCCAATTTTCAAAGTGCCTACAGTCAGATGCCGTTCCCTCAAGTCGGGGGAATGTCCACAGGCGAAGGACTCGGTAGGGCGTCCGCCCTGTTAGAGTTATAATATAGGTCATGTACCCCTTTATATTTATCCCGTTGTATAAGGGGTTTCCTGCATATGTTCCACACCTGTACATGTATATATATCGGCCTATGGCCTCATGGAAATACAAGTTGCTTATTCCTAACATGGTATCAGAGCTTTAGGTCTCTTTTTTCGCACGCGCAACTCGTGCTACGATCCCATCCCCGCCGCCGCCACGGTTTCTCTTCGCCTCAGCGTCGCTGCTGCGTCTCTTCCTCCCCTC
The DNA here is from genome assembly GCF_018294505.1 of Triticum aestivum. Classification (NCBI taxonomy): domain Eukaryota; kingdom Viridiplantae; phylum Streptophyta; class Magnoliopsida; order Poales; family Poaceae; genus Triticum; species Triticum aestivum. The sequence goes on from NC_057799.1 coordinate 287,208,495, forward strand.
CCGCCAGGCGCCCCTCCAGCCAGAGGCCGCTCCCGCCGTCCGCCAGGCGCCGCTCCCGCCGCCCGCCAGGCGCCGCTCACGCCAGGCGCCCCTCATGCCAGGCGCCGCTCCTGCCGCCCGCCAGGCGCCGCCCCCGCCGTCCGCCCAGGGCGGCTCTCGCCAGGTGCCAGGGCGGTTCCGCCGTTCCCGTCGTCCGCCCCTCCCGCCAGGCTCGCGGTCGCGCAGCCGCGCCTCCTGCTCTCAGGCGCCGTTGCTGCTACCCGTGCGCCCCAGCTCCACTTCCCGCGGCCGCCGTTCGCTCCTTCCGGTCTCCCGCCTGCTCGTGGTCTCCCGCCTGTCTCCCGCCTGCTCGTGGTCTTCCGTCTGCCGTCTGGTGTTCTGCTGATTTCGGGTCTCTCCTAAAAAAAAGTCTGCTGCATCGGGTTATGTTGCTGTCCCTCGCTGTCGGGTGATCTTCGATGGTACTAACTACACCGAGTTCGCTGGCTTCATGCGCATTCACATGTGACTTTTGATGAGTCTCGTCCTTTTTACCCACGCCCATCTTCCTCGTTTTTTTCAGTGGAGGATATCTCTTTCCTCACTTTTCCTGACTCCCCTATCACCCCCGTCGCGCCTAGCATTGCGCGCGATCCTGTGAAGCATGAGCTCACCAAGCATATTGGTGTTGATGCTTTCTATATGCGCGCTGCTGTGCAGGATCAGGTTATTGCTCTTCAGTATGTGCCTTCCGAGTTACAGTTGGCGGATTTCCTGACGAAGGCCCAGACTAGAGCACAACATGGCTTTTATCTCTCCAAACTCAGTGTTGTTCCTCCACCATGAGTTTGAGGGGGGGTGTTAGAGTTATAATATAGGTCATGTACCCCTTTATATTGATCCCGTTGCATAAGGAGTTTCCTGCATATGTTCCACACCTGTACATGTATATATATCGGCCTATGGCCTCATGGGAATACAAGTTGCTTATTCCTAACACGCCCTACCTTGATTTATAGCGCAAAACGTTTTCTACTGGTACACTACATCGCTGCATGCGAATGAATCTTCTCGTGCATACATCACTGGACGGCTAGGAAGAAAAGAAAAGGAAGAAAAAGAGGGCTCGGTCGCTGCTGAGGCTTGGGCTGAGTTACCTGAACCTGTCCTCCTACTTGCTTGGGCATCATTTGTTAATTGACCGAACTGCAACGACACATCATCGATTGACACTAGTTGTCCAGGAACGGAATGAAGAGGCGTAGAATGCAGCCAGCCATCACGCAAACCATGGAAGCGAGCGACCAACCCTAGTGCTAGTGGCCGCCCGCGCAGGCGAACAACGGGAAAAGAGAAGGCTAGATAGAGCTCAGTCGTGGGCGTAGGCGCTTGCGTAAGCGGCAACCTGGCATCGTTGCTGATGGACTGCGCTGGGTGGCACGGCGTCGCGGTTGTTACCGCCGAAGGTTCCGCCGCACCTTAAAAATAATTCGTCCTTCGCCACTGGGAATGTCTCCAGTCATTCACCCGCATGACCAACACGAGCCGATCTTCAACAGTCAATTACGGAGGCGTCGCCCACAATCTCCACGATACATTAAAGACAACCGTTATCCAACGATGAGTATCTAGTTAACTATGGTCGTTATTAGTTAAGGCTACTTGACCTCCTACACTTTGCACGTTTAGGTTTGAGCCGAATGATGAACATGCAATGAGGAGGTCATGCACAAGAGAGCGGCCACACCATCCGCTAGGGAAGCATAGAAGCAGATAAGGAACCGCCACGACGAAGTCATCAAGCATGACGATGCCCCAGAGATACCACGGGGCCTCCGGGCAAACATCTGGGCCAGCCTATGCAACCTTTCGAATAACCCAAAAGTACCCCGAAGCCTTCGCCCCACCTTGCACGCTACCCTGCAAACCTTCTGTTGACTCTGGATCCTGCCCTGGAAGTACCTGGAGCCTCTGGACTGCCCCGGACCCTCCAGCATGCCTGTGCATAGTGAGGAAAGGGCACATGCCCATGTATCTTCCCCACCTACTTACCTCTTCGTGCCTAGGACTATATACCTCATCCCCTCCTCCATTCTAGGGTTAGCAAAGCATTTAGATAAAACTTGAGAGAGCTTTGCTCATCTATCCTTCTCCTTTGGAGATCAAGGCCTACTTTAGGAGAAGAACCCCTTGTGGTTAATCAAGACCTCCATATTCTTTGGACTGGGGAAGGCTATCTATCTCTCAAGGCCTCCACGTTTCATAGAGAATGTGGAAGAACTACCTAGTTACTTTCTACCATTGTTGTTGTTTGGATCTATGTGTATCTTGTGATTTGATTATCGATAAGGAGCATCTTGGTGTGGATCTTGTCTATGAGTGTTCCTCTTGTGTGATTTCCCTTGTGTTCTTCGTGTTCTTCCTCAAATCCACCTCCAATTCATGAAGATCAGGCCAAACCCTAGGCTTGCCCTGCATCAAGACTATAGCCCTACTCCAACACTACAGGATGGGACATGCGTCTTTCGACAAAATGTATCAAGTATTTCCTGATGTAATGAGTGGTGTGGATAAGAGAAATTGAACCGTGATGCATGTGAATTTGCTAAACATACCAAAAACTCATATGTGAGTAAGAGAATAGGAGTATTTCTCCTTTTGTGTTAATCCATTCATCTGTATGGACATGTCCCGTGTTATCTCTAAGTGGTATGAAGTAATTCGTTACGTTCATCTATTGCCATTCTCGGATGATTTGGGTCTATCATCTGAGACATAAAGACGAAGTGTTTCAGTGTTTCAAAACTTTTTATGCACTTGTTCGGACTCAATTTAATGTGAAAATTCAAGCAACCGGATCAGACAATGGCACTGAGTATGTTAACAAGGCCATTGGTGCCTTTTTGTCGGACAAGGGCATCCTGCATCAAACATCATGTCTGGACACACCTCATAATGGGGTGGTAGAGGGGGGAAATTGCCATCTGCTGGAGGTAGCCCGGGCATTGGTGTTCACCATGAATGTGCCCAAGTTCCTGTGGAGTGAAGCTGTCATGAAGGCCACCGTCTGAAAGGTATGAAATTACCGTGAACGCCATCCCGGGTGACGGGTATGAAATTACCGTGTCAATTTGATTTTCACAGAAAATAAATTCTTCCCAAGGTGTTCGGTTGCACTTGTTTTGCTCATGATCATAGGCCATCGGTCAACAGATTAAATCCTCAGGCAGTGAAGTGTATCTTTATTGGATATTTATCGGGACAAAGAGGGTATAAATGTTGGAGTCCGTCTGAGAGGCAGATATTTGTGAGCATGAATGTTACGTTCGTGAATCGAAACCCTTTTATCTATACCAATATAAAAGGACCGTAAGGGGCAGATCCAATTAATCTCGGCCATCAAATAAAGTCAATCCAACGATCCAGATTGCTCCAATGATGAGCGCTCAACATGTTTAACGTGCAACTAATATCATACCAAATATCACCGTCGGCACTAATCACATAATTAACACGAAAATGATATCTTACCTACTATCTTTATGCAATTAATATATTGCATAATATTAACTAGCATTGCATGTACACATTTACTAGTGGTCAGAAAAATGATCTATGTGTCTTGTTTGGAGAACTTAACCAATGTCTCCAACCAGAGATCGTTCAAGAGGGGGGAGTAGTACCACACAGATGCAGCTCTTTAGCAGCGGCTCAATAGTAACTCTTATGGCTCCTGTGATACAAGCATCGACTTCCACCGATGATGTGCAGGTTGGCACAACGGCTCAGATTGGTAGTGTGCCGAGGTGAACAGCAGAACAAGAAGAGCAACTAAAGGCGTATTCACGAAAGCGTCCACCGGCTTAGAATGGTAGTGTGCCGAGGTGGACGACAGAGCAAGAGGAGTAACTAAAGGTGTATTCACGAACACGAGGTGATGATGTTGCACATCAGGGGGGTCAGGCTGAATAGTAACTCTTGTGGCTCCTGTGATACAAGCATCAGCTTCCACCGGTGATGTGCAGGTTGGCACACCGGCTTAGGTTAGTAGTGTGTTGAGGTGGACGACAGAACAAGAGGAGCAACTAAAGGTGTATTCACTGAAGCGTGCACTGGCTTAGATTGGTAGTGTGTCGAGGTGGATGGTGGAGCAAGAGGCGCAGCTAAAGGTGTATTCAGAAAGCGAGGTGATGGTGTTGCACATCAGGGGGATCAGGCTGAAAGGTAAGTGGCTACAAAAGGGTCAATCGATGGGCGTATTGCTTTGAGGAGAACTACTCGGGCAATAGCAGGGATACTAGAGAAACAGTATGGGTTCAATGTCAATGATATTGGAAATTGTGTTTCCTGTAAAGCTTAAAGCATCCTGCTTTATAGGAAAGCATTGTCCTGACCTACAAAGCAATTGTTGCTTCTCTTTCCGACTGATGAGAAGGCAAAGCAGGACTCAAAGTGGCGTGTGGCCATGGTGGAGGAGCTGGAGGCTCTATGTAAGAACAATACATGGGTACTAACATCCCTTCGAACAGGAAAGAAGGCAGTCAGCTACAAGTGAGTATACGCTGTGAAACAGAATGCAGAAGGGAAGGTTGGAAGATACAAAGCATGGCTTGTAGCAAGGGGGTACAGTCAAACATACGGTATTGGCAACGATGATACTTTTGCTCCAGTAGCAAAGATGCACACTGTGAGGATTCTGATCTCCTGTGCAGCAAATTTCGGATGGCCTTTACATCAACTGTATAGGAATGCTTTCTTGCATGGGGACTTGCAGGAGGAGGTACACGTAGAGATTCCACCTGGGTCCTCAACTTCTGAGAGTGTTGGCAAGGTATGCAGGCTAAAGAAAGCCCTTTACGGACTGAAGCAGTCTCCAAGAGCTTGGTTTGACAAGTTTATATGAGCGGTGTCTGACATGGGGTATGGACAATGCAATGGTGACCATACATTGTTTTCACCAGTTTCACCAGGGGCAGAGCTATGGCCAGCGCTCTCTGTGAAAAAGTGGGTCACCGCATGCGCCGCCGCAGGACTCAATCCCCACCGCGCCGCACCGCTACCGGGACCCAGACACCGATCCCATGCACTGCCGCAAGGAATCATTCCCCACCTGCTTGCAAAACCGCCAGTTGTTCACCAGTTCGTCTATTCAGCATGCTCTTCCGCCACCTAGCAAAGCTCCTCCAACTTCTTAATTAGGCGATTCACGGAAAAGGTGCAGGAATAGTACAAGAACAATGTTCACAGGGAAATTGTCCTTCGTTCCGTTTGGAACACAGGGACGAGCAATGGAAAAATAAACCTGAAAAGGTGACAGCTCCGTTATTTCGTCAGCAAGAAAAGGGCAATGCTCTGCGTTAGGCAACCGGCCCGAGCCTCGATCAGTGGCCTCCCGCGCCGCACGATTGGGTTCGGCCTGGCCTTTCGATCTGTGTCGTCTACCTCCCGCACACCCCGTCTCGGCGTAAATAGACAGGGATATTCCCCACCCCCCACCACTGCTCGTGCAGGCAGACGGACGCGCTCGCAGCTTTCCACCAGTGTGGGCTCGTACGCACGCTTCCCACGGCCGCCCACCTGAAGTACCAGTGGCACCGCTAGCCCGACAAGTCACTTGTCCCAGCTATTCGAACTGCCGGCTGAAGCTTTTATTGTCACCGGTCATAGCATGCCTCGTTGCAGGTCCTAACACTGTCACTGCTTGCAGTCGTCATCTCCCCGTCGCAGCATCCACCACCACCCGTCCCAGCATCCAACGTCTTCCGTTGCATCGCTAGTGGCAAGCTCATCGCATCCGCCACTGCCGGTCCCAGCATCCACCGTAGCCGGTCCTAGCTTCCACTGACGCAGGTCGCGGCATTCTCGACTACGGAGTGCTCCCTGCCGTAGCTTCCCATGTCGCCGGTTGCAACTCCAGGAGCAGCTGGTCCCAGCTCACGGCGCCGCTGGTTGTAGCATCCAACTCATGCGGTCGCCAGTGCCTCCATCCACTGCGCCACCGCTTGCATAACATCGTACATCCGGCCCATCACGCCGTCATAACACCAGAGACGCTAGTCGCCGCATCTGCAGTTGTAGCATCGGTTTCCGCCCTTGCAGCGAACGGTGTTGTCAACCCGCCTTGCCATAGCTCTGCCCCTGATGGCCAGCAACCAGCCCCCACCCCCAATCTGGACGCAAGAGGAGGGAGAACGAGGAAGCGCTCCCGTCCCCTTGGAGCAAGGAGGAGAGAAGTGAGGAAAAAGCAGAGGAAACGGGTGGAGGAGACCGCCCCTGCGTGAAGAGATAAGGTAGCAGTGTGCGCGGTGCATGGGCCCCAGCAGCCGCGTGGCACCAGCGCGTGGTGGTCGAGCATGAATCGCACAACGATCGAAGGGCAAGCATGTGACCAGCCAGGAGTTGTGGCCGGTCGGCTGATCCAAATTACTTCCCGCGATAAAACGAGGTTTCCAAGAGTTAGTTGGAAGGGAAAATGAAACAATTTATTACTATTATTTCCTGGGTGGATCCCACATAAGGAGGGGTCAACACCATGGCGGTGCGGAGTCAGCAGTCAACGCGGTCAAAGCCGGGTAAACAGGGCAGGGGGGTTGAATGCTAACGGGGTTGAATAGTTTAGGGTGTAGGATAACCGGTTTTGAAGTTGAGGGTTGATTCCTAAACCAACGTGTAAGTTCAGGGTTGAAAAGTAGACTTCTCTCATGATAGTTTAGGTAAACTTACCTCTTTAAAGATTCCATCTTCAGTTTTGTCCCAGAAAGGTCGTCTTCCACACAACAGAATATATGTAATAACACCAATACTCCAAACATCCGATTCCGGCCCTGACTTGCGCTTAAGCACTTCTGGTGCTACATAGTAGGCACTTCCAACAATGTCACGAAACTGCTTCCCTGTGAGTAGACAGATCAATTTAAATGCCACCTCGGGAGCAATATATATGATTCATATGTACAGGAAAGTAAGTCAAGCATGAATACTATGAAACAAGTTGTTACAACATATGCAAGCACCTGGTGTTATAAAGTCTGAAAGGCCAAAATCTGTAGCCTTGAGGGGGGAGCCCTCCTTTGATGACTTGAAGAGGAAGTTCTGGCAACACAATATGATGCATTAATTCGAAAGATCACTTAATCTTGACAGCCCGGTTCCATCTCGCATTTTTGGAGTATACCTCAGGTTTCATATCTCGGTGAACCAAACCATGCAAATGGCACTCAGCTGCAACCTTGAGCATCTGTCGTACAACTACTGCAGCATCTTTTTCGCTATAACGGCTATCTTTTCTGCAAGGGCATAAAATATGTAAGATCAGTAGAGTTGCTATTTTTTGCATGCGGCAAAAAGGAGCGAGGTATATATTACATCCTTCGACGGATATCTTACAATTGATGCCTAGTCTACGTCATCTGGATACGCAAATGCCTAGTCTTACTCACTCAGTAGATCTCTTAAAATTTGTAGGGCTTCAGGCATTAATGACATAGATGCTTTCTGTAAGAAGAGATAATATCATGCATTGTATTCTGATAAGTTTCCTACCCAAGAGCTAGTCCGGCCACGGTTTCCTTCTATGTATATTTCCTTGTAGTGTTTAAACTGTTGCATAGAGATAGGACTTGGCTAGGATTTCTGTATATATACTCGACACCTCCGATAAATGCAATCACGTCGATCTCTCCTAAACTACTCCCTCCGTTTCAGTTTACAAGTCTTGCGCGTATACCTAGGTTGCCAATTTTATCACCCTAATATAAACTATATAACACAAAAATTATACCGTTTGAAAATAGAACATCTGAAGTTTATATTGGTATATTTTTTGTAATATATGACTTGTATTAGGTTGGTCAAATTGACGACCTAGGGGTACGCGCACGCCCTGTAAACTGAGAGAGAGGGAGTACATGGTATCAGATACCTATCGATTCTAAACCTAGCTTCTTATTTTTTGTAATATATGACTTGTATTAGGTTGGTCAAATTGACGACCTAGGGGTACGCGCACGCCCTGTAAACTGAGAGAGAGGGAGTACATGGTATCAGATACCTATCGATTCTAAACCTAGCTTCTTCTGCAGCTATCTCCTTCCTGTCGCCATGTCGCGCTCCTCCTCAAGAATCAGCGGCGGCGGCAATCCTTTCGCCGACCTCGGCAACTCCGCTCCTTGTGCTTCCGGTCCCTCGGCTGCGGCAATCCAACTCCTCTCCATCCGTTCCCATGTGCCCACTATCCTTGATTTCGAGGAGTCCAACTTCACCATCAGGCAGACTCACTTCAACGTCACCTTCCGCAAGCTCGGGCTTGTTGATCACATCAACGGCATCGTCGACGCCCAGCTCATGCTCCATGACGTCGAGTGGACGCAGATTGACCAGTGTATCGTCTCTTGGCTGTACACGTCGATCTCTCACGACATCCTCGACATCATCATCCAGCCAGCGGACACGGCCGAGCGGGCATGGAATGCCCTCAACAACCTCTTCCCTGACAATCGTCTTCAACGGGCGATTTATGCCAAGCACGAGTTCCACAACCTTGTGCAAGGCGATCTTACCATCACAGCTTACTCCAGCCGCCTCAAGTGCATCGCCGACACGCTTCGCGACGTCGGCGCCCCGGTCAGCGACCAAGACATGCTCCTCGCCTTCATCAACGGGCTCAACAGTCAGTTCAGTCACTGCATCGCCGCGCTGACCATCAATCCCGTCAGCTTCACCTTCGCCAAGGCTCGCTCGGCCTTGCTTCAGGAGGAACGTCGCCTCGCCCGCTACACGCAGCTGCCGACGACTCCCACTGCTCTCTTTGCCGGTGGTGCTCCTCCTCGTGTTGCTTAGCTGCTACCCATCCCTGCACCGGCCCCTACTCTCCGCCCTGCCACCCCTACAGGCAACGGCGAACGTGGTCGCAAGAAGAAGAATACCCAGACAGCGGGTGCACCTACGCCTCACCCGAGTAGCACTTCAGCTTCTGCATGGCCCATGGGCGCATATCCCGTGTCTGGGATGTTTCAAGCCTGGGCGCCCTCCTGGCGCGCTCCCAGCTCGGGCATCCTCGGACCACGCCCGCCGACTGCGCCTCCTCAAGCGCACACGACGCACATCGCTCCTCCTGGCATGATGCAACAGGCCATGGCGCCTTCTGGTATGATCTACCCTGTCTACTACCCTGCTGCTCCAACGCCAACGCAACCATGGGATCATGCGCCACTTCATGCAGCCCTGCATAACCTCTCTCTTCAGGGAGGTAGCGCTGGCCAAGATTGGTTCCTCGACACCGGGGCTTCTTCTCATCTCGCAAACACACCCAGTATCCTCCCCAATCCAACTCTTTTTTCTTCTCTTACTCATGTCATCGTCGGTAACGGTGCTGGCCTGCCCATCACACACATCGGCGATGCGTCCCTTAGCACCACCTCTTTTCCTATTCATCTTCGTGATATTTCTATTACTCCCGATCTCATTAAAAATCTTATTTTTGTTCGTGCTTTAACTCGTCAAAATCCTATCACTATTGAATTTGACGGTCTTGGTTTTTCTATCAAGGATCTTCACACTCGGGCGGTGATTTTGCGATGTGACAGTGACAGCGAGCTTTACCCACTTGTCCCTGGTTCGCCGGCGTCTCCACAAGCTCATCTCACCACCGCCTCCACCGACATATGGCACCACCGGCTTGGCCATCCAGGGCGCGACTCCATGTCTAGAACACTAGCGTCTTTTGAATTCTCGTGTAATAAATCTCCCCCTACAACATGTATTGCTTGTAGGTTAGGCAAACATGTCCGTCTTCCGTTTGAAACTTCGATGTCTAGGGCTACTTGTGCTTTTGAACTTCTTCATTGCGATGTTTGGACCTCTCCTGTTCCGAGTATATCCGGGTATAAATTTTATCAAGTCATTCTTGATGATTTTTCCCACTATGTTTGGACTTTTCCATTACATCATAAATCTGAAGTTTTTTCGCACTTCACAAACTTTCATGCCTATGTTGCTACACAATTTCAACGCCCCATCATTAGCTTTCAAACAGATAATGAACGCGAGTTTGATAATCATGCCACCCGGGATTTCTTTGCCAAACATGGCATTCGCTTTCGTCTCTCCTGTCCATAAACGTCTCAACAAAACGGGCGTGCTGAACGAATTCTTCGCACTCTCAACGACTTGGTTCGCACTTTGCTCTTTCATGCCCATCTACCTCCACATTTTTGGGCAAAAACCTTGAGCACTGCGACTTATCTCTTAAACCTCCATCCTTGCAAACCTCGCAATCACCAAACCCCGCACGAACTTCTCTTTGGTTCCCCTCCGGATTATACGCATCTTTGTGTTTTTGGCTGTCTCTGTTATCCCAACCTCACGACCACAGCTCAGCATAAGCTTGCTCCCCGCTCAGCCGCTTGTACCTTTCTCGGTTACCCTCCTGAGCAACGTGGCTATCGGTGCTATGATCCTTCCACTCGTCGCATACTAACGTCGCGTCGTGTTTATTTCGACATGTTTATTTTGACGAGAAAATTGTTCCTTTCAGGGACACGAGCACTTGCCACCAAGGAACACCTCTCTCTCGAGCAGTCACCGGTGATCCTTCCGGCAGCCAGTGATCGTCGCCGACATGTACCAGCTCCCCCGGCCACCCCGCCCGCCCCTGCATCCTCCTTAGGCGCGGGGAACGTCGCTGCTACACCGCCATCATCCCCAGCTGCCGCTACTGGTTCGGCTGCCACGGCAGCGAATTCCCTTGCCATGACAGAAAATTCGTCTGTCGTGGCAGCAGATTCTACCCCAGGCTCTTCAGTTCAAACGGCTGCAATGGCACAATACCATGTTGCCATGGCCCCGTCCTCTACACCAAGGACCAACGCCTCTAGCTCGCCAGCGTCCACGCTCGCTTGCCCGCGCCTGTCGCCGGCGTCCTTCGACAGGACACCGTCGTCGCCGTCTTCAAGTTCTTCTGCACCCGGCGTCTCTTCCATCTCGGTAGCATCTACACTCACCGGACCACGTGTCCTTCCCATGACACTTGGCGGGCCTCCTCCACCGATGGTGCCGCTACCTCGACCGCCTCATGCTCAGGACGAGCGGCATCCGTCGCATTCTATGGTGACCCGTGCTCGAGCTGGCAAGTTACTGCCCAATCAGAAGTACGCCCGGGACTATGTTGCTTTTGCTAGCACTGAAACTTCGCCATCACCATTGCCCTCTTCGGTCCGTCAGGCTCTTCGTGATTCTCATTGGCTTGCCGCTATGACAGAGAAATTCGACGCTCTTACAGCCAACCGGACTTGGACTCTTGTTCCCCGTCGTCCCGGTGCTCATGTGGTCACCGGTAAATGGGTGTTTCGTCAAAGCTCGCTGGGTTGTCCGTGGATTTACTCAACGCCCCAGAGTTGATTTTGGTGAGACTTTTAGCCCTGTTGTCAAGCCTGCAACCGTCCACACTGTGCTGCACCTTGCTTCCTCACGGCGATGGCCAGTCCACCAGCTTGATGTCAGCAACGCTTTCCTCAATGGTGTCCTTGTTGAGCGTGTTTACTCTCAGCAACCGACTGGTTTCATCGACGGTGCTCACCCGGATCACGGATTGGTACTTTTCTTCAACGCATTGGGTTCACCATCACCACTTTGGATAGCTCTCTCTTTGTTCTCCGTCGAGCATCCGAAACTGCATATTTGCTGCTATATGTCGATGATATATTGTCCTGACTATGTCCTCACCAGCATTCCTTCGGTCCATCATCATACAACTTCAGGCTGAATTCAAGATGAAGGATCTTGGTCCTCTGAATTTTTTCCTTGGAGTTCATGTGCGTCGGACAGCCTCTGGTTTCTTCTTGTCACAAGAGAGATATGCCGAAGAACTCTTGGACCATGCAGCTATGTCTAATTGCACATCCGCTGCCACGCCGGTTGACACAAAGCCCAAGGTCTCCGCTTCTGCCGGCAAGGATTATCATGATGCAAGGTTTTACCGTAGCATCGCAGGTGCTTTGCAATACCTCACATTGACCCCTTCGGATATTTCCTATGCTGTTGGCCAGATATGTCTTCACATGCATGCACCGAAGGACGTTCACTGGGCTCTCATCAAAAGACTTTTGCGCTACATCCGTGGCATGACGTCTCATGGTTTGGTCATGCGTGGTTCTTCCTCTACCGAGCTTGCGGCATACTCAGACGCTGACTGGGTTGGCTACCCCGACACCCGCACGTCGACCTCTGGCTTTTGTATCTATCTTGGCGATAGTCTTGTGTCATGGTCCTCCAAGTGACAACCAACGGTCTCCCGGTCAAGTGCTAAAGTTGAGTATCGTTCTGTTGCGAACACGGTCGCTGAATGTTGCTGGCTACAGCAACTTCTCGGTGAACTACACTGCCCCATCAACAAAGCTACCGTTGTCTTCTGTGACAATGTCTCCGCAGTTTATTTGTCCGTCAATCCAGTGCATCATCGTTGTACAAAGCATATTGAGCTCGACATTCACTTTGTGCGTGAGAAGATTGCTCTTGGACAGTTTCGAGTAGTTCATGTTCCTGTTCCTACCACTGATCAACTCGCGGACATCATGACCAAAGGACTACCAGCAGCAAGTTTTCAACGCTTTCGTTCCAGTCTCGGCATCATCAACGACGACGCTTCGACTGGGTGGGGGTGTAAGAAGAGATAATATCATGCATTGTATTCTGATAGGTTTCCTACCCAAGAGCTAGTCCGGCCACGGTTTCCTTCCATGTATATTTCCTTGTGGTGTTTAAACCATGGCATAGAGATAGGACTTGGCTAGGACTTCTGTATATATAGTCGACACCTCCGATGAATACAATCATGTAGATCTCTCCTAGACTACACTTTCTAGTGACATATTAACACAATATCGATCATAAACACGTAGCCGATGAATTTAGAAATGAGCAGCCCTCTATGCATGTTCAACCACAACCCATACTGTGATCGAATTGGAACTACCAGAGGAATGGTAGTTTTAACCCAGGCACATGCAATCAGGTAAGGTCAATGAACATTCTGTTCCACATACCAGAATCATGCACGGACTTCAGCGTTCTATGGTCTGTAAAAAGAACTATCAGGCAGTAACGTTATGTTGGGCATGATAATAGTTTGGCGCATCAGTCTACATCTATGTTTACATCTTATCGCATACAATGTGTTGTTCTGCTGAGTAGATACTTCTCTCATACCTTGAGAAAGATATCTGCGCAATTTTTGTGATATATTTGACATTTTACTCGATGATTTTGAAGGAAACATGGAAATCAATTCAAACGTGTGCATGCAGAATTGGTTTCAACTTGAAGGAGTAATAATGTAACATATATCCATACAAAATTACAGCCTACGGTCAAGTACACTGTGTGTGATAGCTCAGCTTTTCAATCTTTATTTTATCTAGGATGAGGAATCACAACGTAAGAAATAAATATCAACAGTAGCTCCAATATTCCAAAATACTAGCCTTCAAAATGGAAATATTCAGCATATAAATCATTGCTGCATATTTTGCTCATAATAAGAAAATCAAAATATTAAAACTATAAATAAATAAATAAGAAATATTCGCCATAGAGTGACAAAACGTTGGTCGAAAATTGCACCTAACTGAACCATGAAATTTCAACATTTAAGCCCAGTAGCGCATCTAAGAAACCATAGTATAACTCATAAGTTACCAGCGTGGAAACAAGTTATAAAAAAATTGTGATAAAGGTAAGAGTTGTGGGAAAAAAGTCAAGGATTCTCGTAGTTCTTACTTGGCTAATATGCGGTCAAGCAACTCACCACCCTCACATAATCTGTCAAAGCCAAGTCAGAAAGTCCGAGACTGCATTAGTTTGTACCGTTCCTTAAACATAAACGGAAACAAAGACTGCGGAAAATAAAGAACTGCTTGCAGACTGATTTTGTCCATACTTTTTATATATGTAAATCCAGTATTATTTCTAGAATTTCTCAAAGGTATGCCAATGTTATGCCAGTTTGCATGTAAAGGCATCAACTCATGTCATCAAACATTTAAACAGTAAAATTATCTATCACACTTGGAACCTACTTGTAAGGCACAGACTAAAATCCTAAGCATCACTAAGCTCAACTCCTTCCGAAAAATTCATTGAATGTTTTGAGAACAAACATTAACAGACATGCTAACTTCTCTACCTCAACTTTGCTTCGGTACCCCCCCCCCCACCCCCTCTTAAAAGTTCGCACGAATCTTAAAGTTACTCAAAAAGGCTATTGCCATATTACCCTGCAGATCAAACATATTGAATAGATTGATTTGAATACAGAAGACTATATTACCCTTTTTATTGAAGGGGTAACTTCTAATGTCCACCTTTAATCTGCATTGAAATCTGTAAACTTTTCTAAGGGGGGTGTACCAAAGCAAAGTTCGTGGATAAATATCAAATAGACCTGACTAAGAAATCAAATTTCCACTGATTTTATTAACATTTGACAAGTTTCCCAAAACTTACTCCATAACAATATATATGTAGTTATCATCCTCGAATGCATTGTAAAAATGTACAACGTTTTCATGCCCGTGTAAGGCCTTGAGTATTTTAACTTCTCGCTTTACATCTTCAACTGCAACAGGAAGGACCATCTGCAAGGACAACAGCTCATACATCAGAATGTCATGTGGGGCCAGCCCTATAGGCGTAAGGGACCTGCACGGGCCGGCCCTGCACCTGCCTAAAGATATGTCCTAGTTTAGTTACAGTCTTTTTAGATTATGAGTCTGGGTATTAGTTGGAAAGGTTTAGTCCCGAAGAAGGTTACCCTGCCAACACCCAATTGTAATAGGAGTCTTAGTCTGGTCTTGTAATTAGGCTATATATAGCCAGCCCTTGGATCAATAAACGCAAGCAGAATATCCTACAACCTCTCCTCCCTTGCTCCTGCGCCACGGCGCCCCTCCTCACCCCCTTCTCCAACCATAGGTAAGCGAGGGCCTCGCCCTCGTCCTCCTACCAACCACGACTACAACCTGCGCGGCAATCAGCCGGGCCGTGACAACTTGGTATCAGCTTCCTCGTCGATCCCAGCGGCCATGTCTCCGCCACCGCCGCTGGCGCCTCTACCGCAAACCCTAGCAGACCTCGCGACCAAACAGCACGAGGATCATGAGGCCGTGGTCGCCACTTTGAACAGCCTCTCGGAGGAGAACCACACTGCTCGGACAGAGCGTGCCAAGGACCGCGCCACCCTCCAGTCCATCGCCGCGACACTCAAAACCCTCCAGGACCAGCTGGCGGACACGTCACAGCAGCAGCGCGCGCAGAACCTGGCCCTCCTTCGGCTGGAAGGCAAGGGCACGCCTCAATTGGGTGGTACCGGGCTCCTGCGGCCCCCAGATGCGCCCTCCCACACCGGGGCCCCGGCCGATCCAGGGGATAGGGCTCCGCGCCTCTACAAGATTGATTTTCCCCTGTTTGACGGGGCCAGCGATCCACGGCCGTGGCTGACACGTTGCAATCTCTTCTTCCTCGGGCAGCGAACGCCGGAGTCGGATAAGACTTGGCTCGCCTCATACCACCTCACCGATGTCGCCGCATTATGGTATGGCCACCTCGAGACTAAGATGGGCCAGCGGCCGTCCTGGACCGAGTTTTAAAAACTGATCGCCAACCACTTCGGACCGCCGACCCGCGCCAACCCCTTTGGCGAGCTGATCTCCACCCGCCGCTCCGGCACCGTGGCAGAATACTCCAAGCGCTTTCTAGAGAATCTCTCTCGGGTACGCCCCATTGCTGACGACGATGAGCGGGATATCTTCACCAACAACTTGGGCGAGCCTATGAAAACTCAGGTCGAGATGCTGAAACCGGCGACTTTGGACGCAGCTATGGACTTAGCAATCTCCTTTGAGCACCTCAATACTGTCACCAGCACCGCGACCACTCCGGGCCGGCCCAGCCGTCCACTCCGCCCCATGGCTGCACCTACTCCGGCCTTGCCGGACTCCTCCAACCCCACGCCCGCGCTCGTCTTTAAACGACTCATGCCCGCCGAGATGGATGAACGGCGCGCTAAGGGTCTCTGCTTCAATTGTGACGAGAAGTTCACGCGGGGCCATCGCTGCAAACGTCTGTTCTATATTCAATCCGCCGACGCCGAAGAGGAGCAGTTTGAGGATTTCCAGGAAGCACAAATCTCACTCTTGGTTGTTACCGGAATTCCCACCAGCGACACAATGCAGGTCACTCTTCGCATCGGGGACCGTGACTTGGTCGCCTTGCTTGATTCAGGCAGCACCCATAACTTCATCCACGAAGAGTTGGCCACCATCGTCGGGCTGCCTTTCTCCTCCAATCGTCGTTTGGGAGTCACGGTCGCTAATGGCGATAAGGTGACCTGTCGGGGACTCCTTCAGCAGGCTGCGATCACCATTGGCAAGGAGCGTTTCGTTGTTGATCTGCATGCCATTCCATTGGGAGGGTTCGACATCGTCCTCGGTACACGATTCCTCAAAACTCTTGGGCCAATTCTCTGGGATTTCACTACGCAGTGGATGTCGTTTTGGCACTCGGATCACCGTGTGGAGTGGTCGGGCCTCGGCTCCCTCGGACGTCCTGCCCACCTACACGCGTGCGAAGGCAAGGAACTTCTGGACAGCCTGCTGGCCACTTTCACCGATGTTTTTGCCGACCCACAGGGCTTGCCGCCGCAGCGCGCACATGACCATCATATTCATCCTATTCCCGGGACACCGCCGGTTGCTGTCCGTCCCTACCGCTACCCAACGATTCAAAAAGATGAACTAGAGCGCCAATGTTCAGAGATGCTGGCTCGCGGTCTGATCCGTCCTAGTTCTTCTACATTTTCATCCCCCGTTCTACTCGTCAGAAAGGCCGACGGGACTTGGCGTTTCTGTATCGACTACCGTGGTCTCAACCTTGTAACCATCAAGGACAAGTTTCCAATTCCTGTTGTCGATGAACTTCTGGATGAACTCAAGGGTGCCCGCTTTTTCACCAAACTGGATCTCCGGTCGGGTTACCACCAGGTTCGGATGGCCCCTGAGGATATCCACAAGACGGCCTTCCGCACACATGAGGGCCTCTTTGAGTTTGTAGTGATGGCCTTTGGTTTGACAAATGCCCCAGCGACGTTCCAAGCACTCATGAACGACGTCCTCCGTCCCTACCTTCGTCGGTTTGTGCTTGTGTTCTTCGATGATATCTTGATCTACAGCTCGTCCTGGTCGGATCACCTACGTCATGTCAAGCTCGTTTTGGAGGCTATGCGCACACATCAACTGTTTCTCAAGCGCTCCAAGTGTTCCTTTGGGGAGAAGACCATGGCTTATCTGGGACACGTCATCTCCGCTGCAGGAGTTGCCATGGACAGCGACAAGGTTCTTGCCGTGGTAGACTGGCCGGTTCCGCGCACCATCCGCGCTGTGCGTGGTTTCTTAGCACTGGCAGGATACTACCGCAAGTTCACCCGGGATTTTGGCACCATTGCAGCTCCCCTCACGGCACTCCTCAAGAAAGACGGATTTCTTTGGACGCCTGCAGCGACTATTGCCTTTGAAGCCCTCAAGAAAGCTCTTACCACAGCCCCTGTGCTTCAGCTGCCGGATTTTGCTGTTTCATTCATTGTGGAGTGTGATGCATCTGGATCTGGTTTCGGGGCAGTCCTCCATGAAGGTGGCGGCCCCATTGCCTATTTCAGCAAAACCATCGCTCCGCGTCATGCTTCTCTCGCCGCTTATGAGCGGGAGCTCATTGGTCTGGTGCACGCCGTGCGCCACTGGCGGCCCTATCTTTGGGGACGTGCGTTCGTCGTCAAAACTGACCACTACAGCCTAAAGTTTTTGCTGGACCAACGCCTCGCTACCATTCCACAGCATCATTGGGTGGGCAAACTGTTGGGGTTCGACTTCACGGTGGAATATAAACCGGGTCGCCAAAACATCGTCGCCGATGCTCTTTCTCGCCGTGATGCTCCTGCCGGCCAGGCACTCGCCATATCTGGGCCTTCTTTTGATCTGTTTGAAGCTCTCCGCCAGGCTGCACACACGGACCCGGCGCTTGTCACTTTACGGGAACAACTAGAATCTGGTGAGTTAGGACAGCCTTGGGATCTTGTTGATGGTGTTGTTATTCCAACAGCGGGCTTATGTGCCACCCGCGTCGCCGCTGCTCGGGGAGGTCCTGGCTGCAGCCCATGATGCGGGCCATGAAGGTATCCAGAAGTCACTTCATCGTCTTCGCCGGGATTTCCATCTGCCGCAAGCAAGGGCCGCACTTCAGCAGTATATTCGTGCTTGTCAGGTTTGTCAACGCAACAAGACGGAGCAGCTTCATCCAGCCAGCTTATTGCAGCCCTTGACAGTGCCCTCTCGTGTCTGGGAAGACATCTCCATGGATTTCGTTGAGGCACTTCCGAAGGTGGGCGGCAAAAGTGTGATACTGACCGTTGTGGACCGTTTCTCCAAGTATGCGCATTTCATCCCCTTGGCGCATCCGTACACTGCGGAGTCTGTTGCTAAAGCCTTCTTCTCCAACATTGTCCGACTTCATGGGTTTCCCACATCCATCGTTTCGGACAGGGATGTGGTTTTCACTTCGGGCTTTTGGAAGGCTCTGTTTGCCGCCGCGGGGACACGCTTGCACATGAGTTCGGCCTTCCATCCGCAGTCTGATGGGCAATCTGAGGCCGTCAATCGCGTCATCACCATGTACCTCCATTTCATAACTGGGGATCGCCCACGGCAGTGGCTCCAATGGTTGCCTTGGGCGGAGTACTGCTACAACACTTCGTACCACTCAGCGTTGAAGGACACGCCTTTCAGGGTGGTTTATGGACGGGATCCCCCCTCATTCCGGGACTATACGCCGGGCGAGATTCGCAATCAGGCGGTGGAACGGCAGATCGTCGACCGCGATCAGTTCTTACACGACATCCGTGAGCGTCTCCTTCAGGCAGCACAACAGTACAAGCATTACTATGATGATAAGCATCAAGCCCTTTCTTTTGATGTTGGAGAGTGGGTTTGGCTCCGTCTTCAGCACCAGCCGGCGGCATTCCTTGGAGTAGGCGCCAAAGGGAAATTGGCTCCCAAATATTATGGGCCTTTCAAAGTCCTTGCTAAAATCGATACGGTTGCTTACCGTTTGGAGCTGCCCCCACGCGCCCGCATTCACAATGTTTTCCATGTCGGGGTCCTGAAGAAGTACCATGGCCCACCGCCGGAAGTTCCCGATGCTTCCACCTCTGTTTCAGGGTCGAGTACATCCAACCCCTGTCCAAGCATTGCGTGCTCGTATTGCCCGCGGTATCCAGCAGGTGCTCATTCACTGGGAGGGCCAGCCGGCGTCTGTTGCTTCATGGGAGGATGTTACAACCTTCCGCGAACGTTATCCAACCTTCCAGCTCGAGGACGAGCTGTTTCAGAATGGAGGGGGAGATGTCATGTGGGGCCAGCCCTATAGGCGTAAGGGACCTGCACGGGCCGGCCCTGCACCTGCCTAAAGATATGTCCTAGTTTAATTACAGTCTTTTTAGATTAGGAGTCTGGGTATTAGTTGGAAAGGTTTAGTCCCGAAGAAGGTTACCCTGCCAACACCCAATTGTAATAGGAGTCTTAGTCTGGTCTTGTAATTAGGCTATATATAGCCAGCCCTTGGATCAATAAACGCAAGCAGAATATCCTACAACCTCTCCTCCCTTGCTCCTGCGCCACGGCGCCCCTCCTCACCCCCTTCTCCAACCATAGGCAAGCGAGGGCCTCGCCCTCGTCCTCCTACCAACCACGACTACAACCTACGCGGCAATCAGCCGGGCCGTGACACAGAAGTTAGTGTGGAGTACTTAATTATGCGCAATATATATCAACTACGTGTTTATGAAGGATTTTTCAACATAAATTGGAACTGGGCTGGTATTATGAGCTATTTGTGTTGGATAAGTAAAGGGTTATCTCTGGTAACTTCTTCCATTTGTGATAGTGTTAAGATGTGACCTCAATACATGTAAGCAAAGGCAATGCATATCTATAGACGACAGTAAATGGGTCCATGTCATAGGCCCCTGTAGCACCAATAGACATTTCCTTATCACTTTACCTTTCTTTTTGCGAGAATCCTTATCAATTCATTTTGATGTTGCAAAATATCTAGTACTCCCTCCTTGGAAGCCATTTTCTTGGTACGACAACTTATGGAGAGATATAGGGAGCAAAAGAAGGACTTGCATATGGTGTTCATTGACTTGGAGAAGGCCTATGATAAGATACCGCGGAATGTCATGTGGTGGGCCTTGGAGAAACACAAATTCCCAGCAAAGTACATTACCCTCATCAAGGACATGTACGATAATGTTGTGACAAGTGTTCGAACAAGTGATGTCGACACTGATGACTTCCCGATTAAGATAGGACTGCATCAGGGGTCAGCTTTGAGCCCTTATCTTTTTGCATTGGTGATGGATGAGGTCACAAGGGATATACAAGGAGATATCCCATGGTGTATGCTCTTTGCGGATGATGTGGTGCTAGTTGACGATAGTCGGACGGGGGTAAATAGGAAGTTAGAGTTATGGAGACAAACCTTGGAATCGAATGGGTTTAGGCTTAGTAGAACTAAAACCGAATACATGATGTGCGGTTTCAGTACTACTAGGTGTGAGGAGGAGGTTAGCCTTGATGGCCAGGTGGTACCCCAGAAGGACACCTTTCGGTATTTGGGGTCAATGCTGCAGGACGATGGGGGTATTGATGAAGATGTGAACCATCGAATCAAAGCCGGATGGATGAAGTGGCACCAAGCTTCTGGCATTCTCTGTGACAAGAGTGCCACAAAAGCTAAAAGGCAAGTTCTACAGGACGGCGGTTCGACCCGCAATGTTGTATGGCGCTGAGTGTTGGCCGACTAAAAGGCGACATGTTCAACAGTTAGGTGTGGCGGAGATGCGTTTGTTGAGATGGATGTGTGGCCACACGAGGAAGGATTGAGTCCAAAATGATGATATACGAGATAGAGTTGGGGTAGCACCAATTGAAGAGAAGCTTGTCCAACATCGTCTGAGATGGTTTGGGCATATTTAGCGCAGGCCTCCAGAAGCTCCAATGCATAGTGGACGGCTAAAGCGTGCGGAGAATGTCAAGAGAGGGCGGGGTAGACCGAATTTGACATGGGAGGAGTCCGTTAAGAGAGACCTGAAGGATTGGAGTATCACCAAAGAGCTAGCTATGGGCAGGGGTGCATGGAAGCTTGCTATCCATGTGCCAGAGCCATGAGTTGGTTGCGAGATCTAATGGGTTTCACCTCTAGCCTACCCCAACTTGTTTGGGACTAAAGGCTTTGTTGTTGTTGTTGTAAAATATCTTGTACTCCCTCCGTTCACAAATATAAGAAGTTTTGGATATTTCAATATGGACTACATAGTACATACAGACTGAAATAGTGAACAAACACACTAAGAGCCTGTTTGGAATCCCTCCGCTCCGCGACTCCAATCCTGAGCTGAGCGGCATGTAGTTGTAATTTGGGGAGCTGCTAACCTGGCGTTCTGCGCGCTCAGCTCCATCCTGGAGGAGTGGAGTGTTGCCGAACAGGGCCTAAAACGTGTCTATATACACCCGATTCACAAAAAAATAGAACATCTTATATTCTACTAGTATTTGTGAACAGAGGGAATACCTAACTGTGAAGGAGGTGCACCTGAAAATAAGTTAAGCCCAACACTCCAAAAGGAGTTCTTTGGACTTTTGACTTAATTTGGCAGATAAGCTGCTACAAGGGCATCCCTAGCCGATCCCCTAAATTTTAGAGTAAACGGCCGAGTAAACCTTAGTGGAGTATTTTTACTCCTGTAAGTTTGGTCGTTTCTAGCCGATCCCCTAAATTTAGCGGAGTAAAATTTTATTTTTGCCAAATTATTCCAATTCTAGTTACATTGCAACTACAAGCACACATATAAAAACCAAACATAATAATTAATGTTCACACAATTCACAAATATTACAAATTCATAGTTTATAAACCAAATTATTCAAATTCATACACATCGCATGGTTCAAATGAAGTAAATAGCATGATAAAAGCACAACTACAAAGTGCTATGGAGATGCCACTGATGCTCAAAGATCATCTTGGAGCTGGGTATGAACTTCTCGGTTCTCGATCTTGCGTGCGCTTCAAGGAATCTCTGGATCCTATTTGCATCGTGCTCTGGCTCAACAGGATTCCCATTGGTGATGTACCAAAAGTTCTCAGGCATGTCTCTCTCATCTTCAATGATCATGTTATGCAAGATGATGCAACAAGTCATGATTTGCCATAGAAACTTGGAGTTCCAATACTCTGCAGGTCCACGAACGATTCCAAAGCGCTTCTGAAGCCACCGAAAGCTCTCTCCACATTCTTCCTAGTCGACTCTTGGCGTGTGGCAAAGTGAGATCTTTAGTTACCTTGACGTGGAATTGTTTTTGCAAATGTGGCACATGGAGGATAGATGTCATCTGCAAGGTAGTAACCCATCATGTACTCACGACCATTGACCATATCTTCTATATCTAAATAGGGGCACCCCACTAGATGATTTTCCTGCCTTCTCATGAAGCCACGTCACTTCAATTGTTCTAGCCGTTGATGCAACATAGATCGGTGCTATACAGCCGTCAGATCAAGTATTGGTCAAATTTACTAGGAGCTGCCACCGCTAAGTTAGAAGGAGCATCTCCTGCAACAAGCCTAGCAAACAATGGTGATCTTGACAGCACATTCAAGTCATCGTGAGAGCCAGGCAATCCAAAAAATGAATGCCAGATCCATAGATCCTCCGATGCAACAGCCTCAAGAACGATCGTTGCGGTGGCCTTTGTACCAACATTTCCACCCTGCAGGACAATTCTTCCAGGTCCAGTGCATGCAGTCAACTGTTCCTAACATCCCAGATCATCCTCTTTCTTCACTCGCTGCCATAAGCCTCTCAGTGTCTTCCTCGTTGGGTGCCCTCAAGTGCTCTGGCCCAAAGACATCAATCACTGCTTTTTTGAACCTTCCAACGGCCTCCAAGATTGTATCTTCTTCAATGCGGACATAGTCGTCAATTGCATCGGCCGAACACCCATATGCCAGAAATCGAACAGCCGCAATACACTTCATCAAAGGGCTCGCACTTATCTCTCCGCATGCATACCTTCTAAGCTTAAACCAATCATCATACTTCTCGACGGCTTTTGCAATGGTGAGAAAGAGACTTGTGTGCATCTGAAAGCGGCGGCGAAAATACTTCTCTGGATAGGTCAGATTAGGGTCAAAATAATCTCTCATAATCTTGACTTGGCCCTCCGCTCTATCACAGTCGAGTTGTATGCGGCCAAACTACGATCCTCTCCTTGGTCGTCGAATATCATCATTGAAAATCATGCCAACAACAATTTCGATGTCATCGTCGTCTTCTTCCTCTTCGGATGACTTCGAAACTGAAACGCCTTGTTTACTAGCAATGTGTGGCAGGAGCTTTGCAAACTCACAGACACCAATATGAACGTGAGTACAGCAAACCACTCTGAGACTGAAGGTCAAACAGAAAACTTAAATCAATGTGTGGAAACATTTTTTAGGTGTATGGTGCATTCTGCACCCAAGAAGTGGGTCCAGTGGATTTCACAAGCTGAATACTGGTACAATACAAACTTCCATTCTGCTCTTGGACACACACCCTTCAAAGTTCTCTATGGTTATGAGCTGAGACATCTGGGTGTGAAAAATCTGCAGTCAGATACACCCACAGATCTTACAGTTTGGATGTCCGAGCGGAATGCAATGACTGCACTTATCCGTGATCAACTCCAACGTGCTCAACAGCGCATGAAAGCTCAGGAAGACAAGCATCGTTCTGAGAGAGTGTTTCAACCAGGCGATTGGGCATATCTGAAACTTCAGCCATATATGCAACAATCGGTTGCTCGTCGCACTAACCACAAATTGGGTTTCAAATACTTTGGTCCATTTCAGGTATTGGAGCGAATTGGTGACGTTGCTTATCGCCTTCAATTACCAGCAACTAGCAAGATGCACCCTGTGGTTCATGTCTCCTTGCTCAAGCCCGCTACACCACCAAGTGATGGTGCCAATACAACTGAAGAGCTTCAGTACGCGCATCAATTGGCCGTATCGTCCAAGCCCGCGCAAGTTATGGCGTCTCGATGGGTGTGTGTCGGAGGACGCACACGCAAGTAGTACAAGATCGCTTGGTCAGGTTTACCGCTGTCTATGGCAACCAGTGGTCCAGTGCACTGGCAGAGCTTCCTAAGCTTGAGGTCAAGCTGTTGCTTAAGGAGGGCGGAGTGCAACGACCAGTTGTGCCTGGGCCTTCCTCCGTGGGCTGAGAGGGAGTATTAGCCGTTGCGTATGTAGGTGTGGGTATCGTTGATCATTTGTATCCACTGAGATCTTATCCTCTGATCTTCTTCTTCTCCAAGCCTCCTTCCCTGCCGTAACACTCCTCTGTAGTCTCTCAAACTCTGAGATCTATGAACCATACCCGAGCCATGGCAGGGAATGCTATCAATACCGTAGCAGACGATCACGCACACGTACCTTGTTCTTGTCGATGCGCTTGACAGCAACGCGCTCATCGGAGTGGCGGTCGACGGCAGCGAAGGTGTAGCCGAATTGGCCGTGTCCCAGCAGCTTCCCGAGTGCGTACCGCGCCTCGAAGTCCTTGTCGTAGCCGAAGTCCGTCCGCTTCCCGCACGCAACGACCCCCCTGCCCCCGCCGCTGCCCTTCCTCCCCTTCTCTTTATTCCCCGCGGGGCCAGCGGGGCTGGCAGCGCTGGAAGAGGTGCAGAGGCCCATCTTCGTCGCCGGCGAAGCCTGCTATTACCATCAATGACGGGAGCAGGATGGATGCAATTTGGTCAAAGCTGAATGGGGGATGGGGGAGCGGCCGCGGAGACTTTTGACTCTTGCTTTCTCTCCTCTTGGCTTTTTTTTAGTCGGAGGAATACCACAAGTATAATACGATGACGGGCGTGTACCGTAAGTATTTAAATATAATATTATTGCTGAGTTTTTTTAGCAACATATTATTGCTGAGTTAGAAGAGAGACGGAGAGAGAAGAGAAGCGGGTTGTAGACTTAGAACATCCCTAGTAGATCCCGCAAACCGGGTGATGTAGTATGGATACCCTAGGGCCGATCTTTCATGAAATGGAGAGGATTCCGCGAAGAACACGAAAACACGAAAGGGAAAACACGAGGGGAACGAGAGGAAACACTTAAATCAATAAGAAACAATCACACATGTGCTAGATCCAAATACGCATAGAGATCACACGGTCCAAATCCAACAAAGGACGATACATAGGGTAACTAGTTCATCTCCGTGAGGAGGCCTTGAATCCGCGAGGGATCTTCCCATGAGGGGGAATCCAAGCGTGGATCTTCTCCATAGAGGCCGCGGTCTCTCTCGATGGAGTAGAACCACAAGGATGAGCAAAGCTCTATCTCTATAATGAGCTAAAACCAATGCTAACCCTGGAAAGGAGGCGGAGGTGGTCTATTTATAGTTTTAGCCACGAAGAGGTAAGTGGGAGAGGGATACAAGGCAAAAGGCCCGGCTGTGCACGCGCAGGTGTCGGACGTCCAAGGGACGTCGGTCGTCCGGTGGCTCGCGGGGGTCCGGGCGTCCAGAGGGCGTCAGACTTCCGACGTTTTGGCTCTGTTAAGGTGGCGTCGGATTTCCGGACGATGTCGGTCGTCCGGTCGCTGGAGGTTGTCGGACGTCTGGTGTCATGTCGGTCGTCCGGTCGTTGTAGAGTGTCGGTCGTCCGGTGTCTTCCGGTCATCCGACCGCTGTAGACTCTGCTGCTCCGTCTTCTTATGTCTTCACTTCCACGCTTCCCTCACGGATGGTGTAGTCGTTCCGTTGCGCTCGCACTCCTCCTCGTCGTCCATGAAGCTCCAACAATACCTATGCATGCACACGAGTGGAGTGTCAAGTAGTATACCATCCTCGAAGGGGTCAGGTGAGCACGTGTAAACAAGATGATTCACCTTTATGTATGTGAAGTAGATGTTGTACGTGTCACTTGTCAAACCGGCTCTTGACATGGTGATGTCCGTAGGATGCTCCGCATCATCCCCTCCCCCTCGGAACAGATCCGACCTCGGATCAAAAACCAAATCACAATGGGAAAGAGATGGTGTCACCGTGTAGAAGGGGGCGTTCACCAAGTACTTATCATCTTCAAGCTCGAAAATGGGCACTCTCCAATGTCGCACCGTCTTGTGATTCCTTCAAAAGGAGCAAGAACAACAAACACTTGGAAAAACAAATGTGGTTAGCGTTAGAGTAAAACCAAGCATTCAAGAGGTGATTCACCCAACAAGTGTCGTTATCAAGCATAGCATATGGCGTGACAAAGGATTGTGACATGGCATGTAAGCATATGAATTGAGCACAATTAAGGTTGTCATGGAAACAAACATGTAAATGTGAGGTTGCGGTGCAAATATGTGTGACAAGGTAATAAGCATCTACCTCAAGTTCATAGCAACCATGCATAAAAGCGCTCGACAAATGGTTGATGGTACGCATAGGAATCATTCACAACACCAAATAAAATGAAGTGTCTAAACAGATGGGTCAAGTGCAAGACAATCCAAGCATAACATGCATAGGGTGTAGTGAAGATAGTATGGCCCTCAACACAATAGAAAGAGCAAGTGTTCATCATGTGTGAGGCAATCAAGGCAAGCATGTAGCAATACATGGGACATGACATATGTGAAGAAATGACACTGTGGCAACCAAGCACATAATAGGAGCAAATAAGCCATGAATTGGATGCAACACAAGGTATATATGTCATGAGGCATGGCAATGTCAATGATAAGTCGAAGCAAGATCTCTAGCATGTGTGCAATATGTCAAGGTGCAAGCAACACATGATGTATGATCCAAAATATTTATGCTCATGGTTTGGGGGTTCTCAAAAGAGAAGGATATCACCTTGAAAGTATGTCCTTGTGCGTCCTTCACAATGCCGAAGCACAAGCAAGTATGATGTAGAAACGTCATGGTAGAAGGTGGCTCGCTCTCAAGAGCTTTAATGGTCAACTCACGTGAAGTGGAAGTGACACGAATAATGATCCTACACAAGCACAAATAAAAGCAAAGAATGTATGTGCATGGTAGATAAACACATCATCCATCGTGATGGTTCTCTTCTCTTGCACATAACCGTTATAAGCACAAGTGCATGAATAATATGATGCAACAATGGTTATATTCATGGCACAGGGTATATGGTGCAAAGAGGTAAGACAAGCATGCTTCACAAAGAATATGTCAAAATCTCCAAATATATGCGAGAATGCTATGGGGGCAATCTCATTAGCAAGACTAAAATTATCGTTGCACTCAATACATGGCAAATCATCTAGCATGAGACGGGCAACATATGGAAAGATATGACGAGAATCAATAACAATCATGTGTAAAGCATGGCAATGGTTGTCATCAACCGCATGAAACGAGCAAGTATGAATCATCGGTGATGCAACATAAGCAAGCATATCAATTATGTCGTGCAAACTAGTGGAGCGAAGATGCAACACACTAGGGGAAATCATGGCAATCATGACATGTGAGCAAATAGTGGACATAGGCAATGTACATGACATATCACAAGCACGAACACAAAGCAAGATCAAAGTATCATCGTAGGGATGGGTCACAAATGAAACATGCAATAACAAGCAATATCTCCACCAAACTTGCAAATACACATACAAGTACGAGAATCAATCATCATGTGTAATGCAAAGCTTGGGTCACAAATGCATGGTAAAGGCATAGGAATGAGCATATCATGCAAAGTGAACATGGCAAGATGGGCATAGAATACGTAATTGACAATAACCCATAACCATGTGAGGGCCATGTAGAAGAAATGCGCGAAGTTGTTGCGCAATGGGAACGGTGTGAAATACAATTCACGTGATCCCAAGTCATCCTTGCTCTCTAGAGCTCGTTTTGTCAACTCATGGGATTGTGAGGTTGACAAGTATTCATGGGTACCTACAAAAAAGAGACACAAACCAAAGAAATTGTGTGTGTGGTAAATGTACACATCATCCATCATGATGTGTATGTGCACGTGTGAGTTAGCACAAGATAAGCATCGCTCAAAGAAATTTAATGCATGGTATAAAAACATGTCATCCATCATGAAAGAATAGTTGTTATGTATAACACGACGCGGACACAAATTGAGCGGGCAAGTATATGGCACAACAATAGCATTATGATTCTTGGGGAGCATACTGTGCACATAATTATTGGGGTCATGCAATGGATGGGATTGATCAAAATCTCATAACATGTATGAGGAAACTATGGGGGTCTCCTCATAAGCAATATCGGAAACATCATATGGAGAAAATGGACAACATCCAAAACAATGCATATTTGAAGCTAGGTGGTCATGGCATGGCATATGATTGAAATGATGCAAAGGGAGCATATCAATATCATCACAAGATAAACAAATGCCAATAACCATGGGCTTTTCATCTATGCCATATGTGCAAATTGGGTTTATTTTAATGGCATATGCATAGTTACTACAAAGAGATTGCAAATTTGACATATGATTGATCTCATGCATAGCATATGACAAGTCAAGCGGATTGTCAAACATGATGTGACCTAAAGAATTGTCACAAGAAATCCTACGCAACATGGCATCACAACTAATAGACTCCACATGGCAATCATCAAACTCATCATAAATGGGTAAATCATCACATGGGGAAATCATATTAGCATGAAGCATGGCAATAGGGGTATCAACATCATGCGAGCAATCAATGTCCACTAGTGGGACTAGAGCATCACCTTCACCTATGTTACCTTTTCATTTCATTCAAGTGGTGTAGGTGAGGTGGGAAAGACCAAATGATGGTCATATTCATCTTGATGGAACCATGTGGGGGTGCATCATATTCCACCATGGCCATCGTCTTGTCCATAGGAAGGACAAAGTCGTCGAGAATCGGCGCGTCATCATATATGGGACCTAACACCAAATGAGAAGACACAATAGAGGTAGAGCTTAAGTCATTAGAAATAGAAGTGGCCTCACATGCCCTATCAACTACCTCACTCTCTCTATGTGGTGGCTCACTCACTCCCTCCAAGTAAGTGCACTCAATGTCACATATGGTGGAGTCACTCATCTCACTCAAGTGGTGGGGGTTGTGGCTCTCCTCACATGGGAATTGGGGCAACTCCTCATATATGGGGCTAGTGGTGAACTCACTCTCACTCTCAATATGGTGGCAAAAGTCACTCTAGTCATCATACGTCATCGTGGTCGAAGGGGAAATCCCATGCTCAACCATCTTGTCACCGTCGCCATGGATGAAGGCCAAAGATGGCATATCACCGCTCTCCTCCATGACCGAAGGGAAAATCCCATGCTCGATCATCTCATCACCGTCGCGGTGGATGAAGGCCGAAGATGGCATATCATCGCTCTCGCCTCCAAAGATGGAAGCATCATCCCTGCTCGCCACCTTGTCGCTCGCCTCCAAAGCATGTTCCTTGATTGGCTCCGTAGTTGTAGTCGTCGCCGCACCATCTTGAAAAAGAGTCGTGGTAGACTCGGCATCATAAATGCCACAAAGAGGAATGGCGGTGAAGTCAAACTTGGGAGCGTCGTCTTGGAGCTCATCGGGCTTGATCATCTTGGTGGTAATATCCTCATGCTCGTTCTCATGGAGCTTGGTTGCCGGGAAGTGTGCTTGGGGTGGAGAAGCCTTAGCCTTCATGAGTTCTTGTTCCACCTTGAGAGCACCAATGTAGTGGTCATTGAGGGACTTGTAGTTCTCGAGGAAGATAGTCTTGGAGATGTCGTCGTGCAATCCCATCATGAAGTGGAACTTCATCGAAATGGGGTCGTCCACGCCAGCTCTTCGCAAGGCCTTCTTCATCTCCTTGAAGTACGCATCGATGGACTTGGATCCTTGGATGGTGTTCTCCAATTGGCGTAGAAGTTGTTCCGTGTAGGTGGGAGGCACGAACTCTCGCGGCGTAGTTCTCTTCATCTTGGGCCAACTCATGTCGTAGCTCTCCGAAGGTGTGTGAAGCCACCATGTTGACGCGTAGTCATGGAAGTTCATTGTGGCGCACCTCACTTGATCTTCGGGAGGTACTTGATGTAGCTTAAGGTAGTCATCCATCAGGCGCTCCCACTAGAGATATTCCTCGGGTTCTTAAGTCCCATAGAAAGGAATCTTGTGGTCGTTGTCGAGGTCGTAAGTCGCGGACTTGAGCTTAGGGAGCTTCTCTTGAGTGTAGTCTTGAGGTACTTGTAGGCGAAGATGCCGAATGTCCAAAGGCGAAGATGCCTTGTAGTCGCTTGGCGGAGATGCCAAGGTAGATGGTGAAGCCATAGAGCGGTGGTTGGTGTAGAGCTCTTGACCTTCACGTTCTCGTTGGTGATTGTGTCGATGCCGATGTGTCCATGCCGGAGATGGTAGCTCGGAAGCATGTGCATTTGAGCGTCTTCTCGAAGATGAGGAAGATCTCTTCCAGGACTTGATGAGGGCTTTGATCTCCTCCATTTGAGCAGTCATCTTGGCGTCCGAGTTGTTTTTCATGGCACCAAACTCATCGTTGTTGTTGTAGACTGAAGGGGGTGTGCTTTGCCTATCCATCACAAGACTCGAGCAAATGTGAGTGGGAGAAAGAGAAGAACTAGACCAATGTACCTTACCTGATGTTGAAGATGGATCAATGATCACTAAATAATGTATCAAGGAAATAACACAATTGGTACTGGATCTTGTCAATTCTCACACCTACACAAGTAAGGCTAATGGAGTAGCTTGGTGAGGATAGTGTCACAAAAATTTGATGCAAAATGTTAGCAAGAGTCAATAATGTTGAAAGAGATTCACAAATTCTCAAGTGCAAAAAGTAGACCAATAGCAATCAATGGTACACGGAAACACACACACGGATAGATAGATGGGGTTGTGCAACCAAGAAATGAGCTCAAAATGTGGAATCCACGGAAAATGCTCTTGTTGCAGAACACTAGAGAGACGCTAGCTCGATTGCTCAATAGGCGGATACGACACTTGTTCACAACCTATAAGAGAGAAAAAATGCAACGACTTTCTATCCCAAGTATGCTATGTATATATGATTCCCGGCGTTTCGCACACGATGATCCAAGATGATCAATATGGTAGTATGATATGTGATGTGGCGATGCTATGGCTATTGCTTACAAGCTCTTTGTTTTTCTCTTCGCTTAAAAGCTTATTCTCTTTTCTTTCTTTTTTTATATGGCCACTTATGCGAAATGCACAAACCAAGATAGCAATTGTGTATATGCGGGAACAATCTTGTGGCACAAGAGATGATATGATGACACAAAGATGATACCAATATGATATGGTATGTATGCAATGGAAGGTGTAGATCGATGATCACTAATGTGCACAAGTAACGTTGCCGGCAATACTCAATGGCTAGTCTCGATAGGCAAGTGACGCAAAATGGGCTAGGGGTTATCAATACAATGGCAAGAAGAATGTATAATGATGGAATACCACGATACCAAGATGATATAGAGGTTACCGTTCTTGTGTACAGTTAGGGTGTCAAAATGGTGAAGTTGTTCAATGTCGAATCCTTGGCAAAGTTGAGCGGCGGTGTTGTCGATGTCGAACCGTTCCTAGTTAGCCGAAACACCCTAGGAAACGGAAAAACCACAACTCAAAATCTCCAAAGGCAAATGTCAAATGGTGGTAGCGGAAAGTGGTGGTGGTTTTGTGGAAGCTCAATGGGACTGCGGAAGTGCAATGATGGGTTATGCAAGTTGAAGTTGAGGTCACCGTCCCTAAGTAACCGAAGCACCTTAGGAGACACAACCCACAACTCAAACAAGCTCAAACAAAATTGGGTTAAGTTGAGGTAGCGGAAGTATATGGAGGGCAAGGTTATGCGGAAGTTATGATGGTGGTTGATGAAGAAGTAATTGTCCCTGAGTAGCCGAGAAACCGTATGAGACTCGAATCATTACTCAAGCAACCACTAATGCTATGGGGAACAAAATGGGTTAGGTTGCGGAAGTCGATGGTGGTAATGCGGATGATATGGTGGAGAGCCTAGGCAAACTTGCCAAATTTCAGAAAATATGATGAATTCAAATGATGGTGGTGGTATTTTTGTGGGATGGGGGGTGTCAATAGCTTCAAAACAAGCTAAAGAACATCAAAATCAGAGTTCGGATGAATTAGTTATGGCCGAAACAAAAATCAGCCGAAGTCGATATCTACAGGTGTCGAACGTCCGACAGTTGTCGGAAGTCCGAGGTTTCAGCTTTGGATCGGGGGGGGGGGGTGTCAGATTTCCGGTAAGTACCGGTCGTGCGGTGGTTCGGAGGGCTCCGGACGTCCGACGAGTCTGGGTCAACTCGGGATTTCAGATCCGGGACGCGATTTTGGGGTCAAAATTGAGGAGATTTCATGAATGGAAAGTGTGGAAACTTGTGGAGATGCTAGATCCAATCGAAACACAATGAACCCATGGATCAAAATCAACAAAACATCATCAAACCAACAAATCACGAAAAAATTGGGGCTATTTTTGGTGGGGATTTTTGAAATTTAGGACGAAATCAAGCAAAAGAAGGCTAGAAAACGGTGGGGGTGACTCCAAATTCGTGATCAATGTGGCTCATGATACCAAGATGATGTAGGGTGGATACCCTAGTGCCGACCTTTCTCGAAATGGAGGGGATCCTGCGAAGAACACGAAGAACACGAGAGCGAAAACACGAGGGGAACGAGAGGAAACACTTCCGACGTCCGGAGGGCATCGGACTTCCGACGTTTTGGCTCTGTTGAGGTGGCGTTGGATTTCCGGACGATGTCGGTTGTCCGGTCGCTATAGAGTGTCGGTCGTCCGACCGTTGTAGACTCCGTTGCTCCATCTTCTTCCGTCTTCGCTTCCACGCTTCCCTCGCAGATGGTGTAGTCGTTCCGTTGCGCTCGCACTCCTCCTCGTCGTTCGTGAAGCTCCGACAATACCTATGCATGCACACGACTGGAGTGTCAAGTAGTATACCATCCTCGAAGGGGTCAAGTGAGCATGTGTAAAGGAGATGATTCATCTTTATGTATGTGAAGTAGATGCCATATGTGTCACTTGTCAAACGGGCTCTTGACATGGCGGTGTCCGTAGGATGCTCCACATCACCCGGTCGTCCGCTATAATAACCGCCTATTTGCAGGATTCATCTTGTATCCCCAGCCCAAACAGATCCTCCAAATCCAACCGCCCCGGAAAAAATTGTGGGATCCCCATTGGCGAGGGATTTTGCCCGGTTTTGAAGGATCCCCTTTTCTTTGGTGGAAGGGAAATTTCAGCCCCAACCGCTTTCCTTGCATCCCGCGCCATGGCATCCCGAGCTTGATTCCGGCAAATCTTGCCGCACGCGAGCTGCCACACGCCGCCGCCGCATGCGAGCTGTTGCACATCGTCGCCGCCACCGCGAGCTGCCGGACGCCGCCACTGTCGTCGCTGTCGCCCGCGATCTAGTGCCGCTGCAGTCGTCCCCGCGAGCTAGGTAGCCGCTGCACACCGCCGCCGCCGCCGTCGCCCATGAGCTACCGCACGCCGCCGCCGTCGCTGTCGAGACGAACCCGATTGTAATTTAACAGAGTTTTTAGGGGTGTGTGCAAATTTACCGGAACAATGATATATTTTACGGGGTCTGTTCTGCTGGAACAAAAGTCATACCCTAAAAATGCGACAAAAATGTTTTGCAGTATCCTTTAAACCGATTTTTGCGAGACGGGGTATATGGATCTACTAGAGATGCTCTTACAATCGGCTCTAGTACAAGATCCAAGAAGCTTTGTAAGAGTTGAAGGTCGGCCATATGTTGATGAAGTAGTACTTTCTAATAGCCAACTATTATACATGTTAGCTACTGCTCAATGCACCAAACAACATCTTGATGACCCACAAGTATAGGGGATCTATCGTAGTCCTTTCGATAAGTAAGAGTGTCGAACCCAACGAGGAGCAGAAGGAAATGATAAGTGGTTTTCAGCAAGGTATTCTCTGCAAGCACTGAAATTATCGGTAACAGATAGTTTTGTGATAAGGTAATTTGTAACGGATAACGAGTAATGAAAGTAAATAAGGTGCAGCAAGATGGCCCAATCCTTTTTGTAGCAAAGGACAAGCCTGGACAAACTCTTATATAGAGAAAAGCGCTCCCGAGGACACATGGGAATTATCGTCAAGCTATTTTTCATCACACTCATATGATCCACGTTCGTTACTTTGATAATTTGGTATGTGGGTGGACCGGTGCTTGGGTGTTGACCTTTGTTGGACAAGCATCCCACTTATGATTAACCCCTATTGTAAGCATCCGCAACTACAAAAGAAGTATTAAGGTAAACCTAACCATAGCATGAAACATATGGATCCAAATCAGCCCCTTACGAAGCAACTCATAAACTAGGGTTTAAGCTTCTGTCACTCTAGCAACCCATCATCTACTTATTACTTCCCAATGCCTTCCTCTAGGCCCAAACAATGGTGAAGTGTCATGTAGTCGACGTTCACATAACACCACTAGAGGAAAGACAACATACATCTCATCAAAATATCGAACGAATACCAAATTCACATGACTACTTATAGCAAGACTTCTCCCATGTCCTCAGGAACAAACGTAACTACTCACAAATCATATTCATGTTTATAATCAGAGGCGTATTAATATGCATAAAGGATCCGAGCATATGATCTTCCACCAAATAAACCAACTAGCATCAACTACAAGGAGTAATCAACACTACTAGCGACCCACAGGTACCAATCTGAGGCTGTGGGACAAAGATTGGATACAAGAGATGAACTAGGGTTTTAGAGGAGATGGTGCTGGTGAAGATGTTGATGGAGATTGACCCCCTCCCGATGAGAGGATCGTTGGTGATGACGATGGCGATGATTTCCCCCTCCCAGAGGGAAGTTTCCCCAGCAGAACAGCTCTGCCGGAGCCCTAGATTGGTTCCGCCTCGTGGCGGCGGAGTTTCTTCCCGAAAGCTTGCTTATGATTTTTTTCAGGGTAAAAGACTTCATATAGCAGAAGATGGGCACCGGAGGCCTGCTAGGGGGCCCACGAGGCAGGGGGCGCCCAGGGGGGTAGGGCGCGCCCCCACCCTCGTGGATGGTGGGTGGGCCCCCTCTGGTACTTTCTTCGCTCAGTATTTTTTATTAATTCCAAAAATAACTTCCGTGGAGTTTCAGGACTTTTGGAGTTGTGCAGAATAGGTCTCTAATATTTGCTCCTTTTCGAGCCCAGAATTCCATCTGCAGGCATTCTCCCTCTTCATGTAAACCTTGTAAAATAAGAGAGAATATGCATAAGTATTGTGACATAACGTGTAATAACAGCCCATAATGCAATAAATATTGACATAAAAGCATGATGCAAAATGGACGTATCAACTCCCCCAAGCTTAGACCTCGCTTGTCCTCAAGCGGAAGCCGATAACGATAAATATGTCCACATGTTTAGAGATAGAGGTGTCGATAAAATAAAATACGGACATGAAGGCATCATGATCATTCTTATAACAGTAACATATATAAATATTGTCATATGATTTCTTATGCTCAAGTAGTAATCTATTCACAATGTCAAGTATGAATCAGAAACTTCATTGAGAACTAACAAACTATGATCTCGGTCATTGAAGCAATTGCAATTTATCATAACATCGGAAAGAGTCAATATAAGAGCTTTTCAGCAAGTCCACATACTCAACTATCATTTATACTTTCATAATTGCTAATACTCACGCAATACTTGTGGGTATGGAGTTTTAATCGGACACAGAGAAAGATAGGGGCTTATAGTGTTGCCTCCCAACCTTTTACCTGAAGGGTAATGTCAACAATAATAATTCATGCTAACTTACATCCAATTGGATATATATATATCAGGATCTTTCCAACACCAGGTGCTTGCCAAAGGATAAAATGTAAAAAGGAAAGGTGAAGATCACCATGACTCTTCTATAAGGTATAAGACAAGAATAAAAGATAGGCCCTTCGCAGAGGGAAGCAGAGGTTGTCATGTGCTTTTAGGGTTGGATGCACGAAATCTTAATGCAAAAGAACGTCACTTTATATTGCCACTTGTGATATGGACCTTTATTATGCAGTCCGTCACTTTTATTGCTTCCATATCACAAGATCGTATAAATTTTATTTTCTCCACACTAATAAATCGTACATATTTAGAGAGCAATTTTTATTGCATGCAACATGACAACTTACTTGAAGGATCTTACTCAATCCATAGGTAGATATGGTGGACACTCATGGCAAAACTGGTTTTAAGGGTATTCGGAAGCACAAGTAGTATCTCTACTTGGTGCAAAGAATTTGGCTAGCATGAGAGGGAAAGGCAAGCTCAACATGTTGGATGATCCATGACAATATACTTTATTTCGGATATAAGAAAACATAACCCATTACGTTGTCTTCCTTGTCCAACATCAACTCTTTAGCATGTCATACTTTAATTAGTGCTCACAATCATAAAAGATGTCCAGGATAGTATATTTATATGTGAAAACCTCTCTTTCTTTATTACTTCCTATTAATTGCAACGATGACCAAAACTATGTTTGTCAACTCTCAACAACTTTTATTCATCATACTCTTTATATGTGAAGTCATTACTCTCCATAAGATCAATATGATCTCTTTTATTTCTTTATATTCTTTCTCTTTCTTTTTATTCCCTCACGATCATAGCAAGATAATCAAGCCCTTGACTCAACACTAATCTTTATTATATATAGCTCACAGACTCGATTACATAGAAGGATCATAAAGCAAAACTCAAAACTAAATCATACTAAAACTTTATTCTACTAGATGAAGATATTACCAAAAGGATCGAACTAAGAAAAAGGTAAAGATAGGAGTGTGATGGTGATACGATACCGGAGCACCTCCCCCAAGCTTGGCAGTTGCCAAGGGGAGTGCCCATACCCATGTGATTATATCTCTTTTGCCGGTGAAGGAGATGGAGTTGTTGATGATGTAGGCTTGTTGTCCCTCTTCCAAGGCATAGGCTCGCCATCATAGAAGGATGATCGAGTCTCCGGGATCCTTAAATCTGCAGCCAAACTCATCCTCTTGAATCTATATTCATACTCACAGTTTTGGTTTTGCAGGTCATAGATCTGGGCTTGGAGGTGCTCGATTTTCTCATGAAGCTTGAAGATGGCCTCCCCAATGTCCTTGGCGTCCAGCTTGTGGTTGTTGGTGAACTCCGTGATCATTATGTGATTGGAGTCGAGTCCACGCTCCACCATCTCCTAACACTTGAAAACTTGTTGCTCCATTGCCTCGAGCCTTGCCTCCATGCTTCCGGTCCTCCTTGGTCCCTCAACATCGCGGATGTGCAGCAACCCCTCACGCATCTCAATGGTTTGAGGATGTTGCAGCACTTTCGCGAGGTAGGGGTTGATGACCTTCTCGAAGAACTTGTCCTTGGGGGCACTTGGAGACGTCATGGTGATCTAGATCTGTCAGAAAAATAGCTTGAAACAAAAACAGAGGATATTTGCGTGTATGGTGGTCAAAACCTTCGGGAGATTATATAATGAATTTTTACCGACCAAAAGAAGTATCGTGCAAGAAAACAGAGTCCGGAGAGCACTCGAGGTGCCCACGAGGCAGGGGGTGCGCCCAGGGGGGTAGGGCGCGCCCTCCACCCTCGTGGACACCTCGTGTCCTTCCCGGACTACTTCTTATTTTCCTATTTTCTTAAATATTCCAAAAGGAAAAAAATTGCCATTAGAACTGTTTTGGAGTCGGTTTACTTACCGTACCACATACCTATTCCTTTTTGGAGTGTGAAACATTCTGGAAAGTGTCTCTTATGTATTCCTCCGGGTTTACGGTTTCAATAAGATTAGTTTCAACTTTTATAGGATTACCTGAGATATAATGTTTGATTCTTTGACCGTTCACCACCTTCGGATTTATGCCTTCAAAATTGTTGATTTTTATGGCACCGGAACGATAGACCTCCTCGATAACGTAAGGACCTTCCCATTTAGAGAGAAGTTTTCTTGTAAAATATCTTAAACCAGAGTTGAATAGCAACACAGAATCACCTATATTAAACTCACGCTTTTGTATCCTTTTGTCATGCCATCTTTTAACTTTTTCTTTAAACAGTTTGGCATTCTCATAGGCCTGGGTTCTCCATTCATCAAGTGAGCTAATGTCAAATAGCCTCTTCTCACCGGCAAGATTGAAATCATAATTGAGCTCTTTAATGGCCCAATATGCCTTATGTTCTAGTTCGAGAGGTAAGTGACATGCTTTTCCATAAACCATTTTATACGGAGACATACCCATAGGATTTTTATATGCAGTTCTATAGGCCCATAATGCATCATCAAGTTTCTTGGACCAATTCTTTCTAGATCTATTAACAGTCTTTTGCAAAATTAATTTGAGCTCTCTATTACTCAATTCTACTTGACCACTAGACTGTGGGTGATATGGGGATGCAATTCTATGATTAACATAATACTTAGGAAGCATTTTACGAAAAGCACCATGAATAAAATGTGAACCACCATCAGTCATTAAATATCTAGGGACTCCAAACCTGGGAAAAATAACTTCTTTAAGCATCTTAATAGAGGTGTTACGATCAACACTACTAGTTGGAATAGCTTCTACCCACTTAGTAACGTAATCAACAGCAACTAAAATATGTGTATACCCACTAGAGGAAGGAAACGGTCCCATATAATCAAAGCCGGATTGCAATACCTTATGCGCAGTTCTATCTCCAGCGTGGTGTCCTCCATAAGCTTCGGAGTGACACTTGCGTAGGATCTATTCTTGTTCATGCTCAGGTATAAAACGTCTAATAACACCATCTACTCCTTCTTTATAAAGGTGTGGGTCATCCCAGAAGTAATGTCTTAAATCATAAAAAACTTTTTCTTTTGCTGGTATGTGAAACTAGGTGGTATAAATTTAGCAACAATGTAATTAGCATAATCAGCATACCATGGAGCAGTACAAGAAACATTTATGACAGCTAATTGTTCATCAGGAAAGCTATCCTCAATAGGTAGTGGGTCATCAAGAACATTCTCTAACCTAGACAAGTTGTCTGCAACGGGGTTCTCTGCTCCCTTTCTATCAATAATATGCAAATCAAATTCTTGTAGCAGGAGAACCCATCTAATAAGTCTAGGTTTAGCATCTTTCTTTTCCATAAGGTATTTAATAGCAGCATGATCAGTGTGAACGGTTACTTTAGAATCAACAATATAAGGTCTGAACTTATCACAAGCAAATACAACTGCTAAAAATTCTTTTTCAGTAGTAGCATAATTTCTCTGGGCATTGTCTAGAGTTTTACTAGCATATTGGATAACATTTAATTTCTTATCAACTCTTTGTCCTGGAGCAACACCTACAGCATAATCACTAGCATCACACATGATTTCAAAGGGTAAATTCCAATCAGGTGGCTGGACAATAGGTGCACAAATGAAAGCTTTCTTAAGTATTTCAAATGCTTCTACACAATCATCATCAAAGACAAAAGGAATATCTTTTTGTAAAAGATTAGTGAGAGGCCTGGAGATTTTAGAGAAGTCCTTAATGAACCTCCTATAAAAACCGGCATGACCAAGGAAACTTCTTATACCTTTAATGTCCTTGGGACACGACATCTTTTCAATAGCATCAACTTTAGCTTTGTCAACTTCAATACCTCTTTCAGAAATTTTATGTCCCAAGACAATACCTTCATTAACCATAAAGTGGCACTTCTCCCAATTCAATACAAGATTAGTTTCTTCACATCTCTGCAAAACTCGATCAAGGTTGCTCAAGCAATCATCAAAAGAAGTTCCATATACGGAGAAATCATCCATGAAAACCTCAAC
The DNA here is from genome assembly GCF_018294505.1 of Triticum aestivum. Taxonomy (NCBI): domain Eukaryota; kingdom Viridiplantae; phylum Streptophyta; class Magnoliopsida; order Poales; family Poaceae; genus Triticum; species Triticum aestivum. The sequence goes on from NC_057799.1 coordinate 287,248,503, forward strand.
AATCTTTTCACAAAAATCAGAGAATATAGCCATCATGCATCTTTGAAAGGTAGCAGGTGCATTACATAAACCAAAAGGCATACGTCTATAAGCAAAGGTACCGAAAGGGCAAGTAAAAGTGGTCTTTTCTTGATCCTCTTTTGACACAGTTATTTGAGAGAAACCGGAATAACCATCTAGAAAGCAAAAATGTGTATGTTTGGATAATCTTTCTAGCATTTGATCAATAAAAGGTAAAGGGTAATGATCCTTTTTAGTAGCTTTATGCAATTTGCGGAAATCAATTACCATTCTATAACCTGTAATAATTCTTTGTGGGATCAATTCATCTTTATCATTGGGAACAACAGTAATACCTCCCTTCTTGGGGACACAATGGACATGACTTACCTATTGACTATCAGCGACGGGATAAATTATACCTGCCTCCAGAAGCTTTAGTATTTCTTTCCTTACCACTTCTTTCATCTTAGGATTTAACCATCGTTGGTGATCAACAACTTGTTTAGCGTCTTTCTCCAATTTTATTTTGTGTTGGCATAGAGTGGGACTAATGCCCTTAAGATCATCAAGAGTATATCCAATAGCAGCACGGTGCTTCTTCAGAGTTTTCAATAATTTCTTTTCTTCATGCTCTGAAAGGTTAGCACTAATAATAACAGGATATATCTTTTTTTCATCAAGACAAGCATATTTAAGAGTATCAGGTAAAGGGTTAAGCTCAAACACGGGATCACCCTTAGGTGGAGGAGGATCCCCTAGGATTTCAACAGGCAAGTTGTGTTTCAAAATAGGTCCCTATTTAAAGAATACTTCATCTATTTCCCTCCTTTCATTCATAAACATATCATTTTCATGGTCTAGCAAATATTGTTCTAAAGGATCATTAGGAGGCATGGCAATAGAAGCAAGACCAATAATTTCATCTTTACTAGGCAATTCCTCGTCATGGGGTTGTCTACGAAATTTAGCAAAGTTAAACTCATGAGACATATCCCCCAAACCAATAGTAACAACATCCTTTTCGCATTTTATCCTAGCATTAACAGTATTCAAGAAGGGTCTACCAAATATGATGGGACAAAAGCTATCTTGTGGGGAACCAAGAACAAGAAAATCGGCATGATATTTAATTTTCCCACACAAGACTTCAACATCTCTAACAATCCCAACTGGTGAAATAGTGTCTCTATTGGCAAGCTTAATTGTAACATCAATTTCCTCTAACTCAGCAGGTGCAATCTCATGCATAATTTCTTTGTATAAAGAGTGAGGTATTGCACTTGCACTAGCACCCATATCACATAAGCCATGATAACAATGATCTCCTATCTTAATAGAAATAACAGGCATGCCTACAATAGGTCTATGTTTATTTTTAGCATCAGGTCTAGCAATTCTAGCAGCTTCATTGCAGAAGTAAATAACATGCCCATCAATATTATCAGCCAAGAGATCTTTAACCATAGAAACACTAGGTTCAACTTTAATTTTCTCAGGGGGTTTGGGTGTCTTAATGTTACTTTTAGATTCACAGAAAGAAGCTACTATCTCAGAGTCAAGTCCATATTTAGTGCTAAATTCACGGAAAACATCGGTATCCATAAAAGATTTAACACAATCAAACTTAGGTGTTATACCTGACTCCTTACCTTCGTCGAGATCCCAATCTTCAGAGTTGCGTTTAATTCTTTCCAATAAATCCCATTTGAATTCAATAGTCTTCATCATAAAAGATCCAGTACAAGAAGTATCGAGCATGGAGCGATTATTGAGAGAAAGCCGACCATAAAAATTTTGAATAATCATTTCTCTTGAGAGCTCATGATTGGGGCATGAATATAACATTGACTTAAGCCTCCCCCAAGCTTGAGCGATGCTTTCTCCTTCGCGAGGCCAAAAATTATATACATAATTACGATCACGATGAACAAGATGCATAGGATAAAACTTCTGATGAAATTCCAATTTCAATCGGTTGTAGTTCCATGATCCCATATCATCACATAGCCTAAACCATGTCAATGCCTCTCCCTTCAAAGATAAAGGGAAGACCTTCTTCTTGATAACATCCTCGGGCATACCTGCAAGCTTAAACAATCCACAAACTTCATCCACATAGATTAGGTGCAAATCGGGATGTAATGTTCCATCTCGTGTAAAAGGATTAGCTAGCAGTTTCTCTATCATACCCGAAGGAATTTCAAAGTAAACATTTTGAGTAGGTTCACTAGGTTGAGGAGCAACTATTTGCTCTACTGGTCGGGGTGAAGATACCCCGAACAAGCCCCTCAGAGGATTACTTTCCATAGTGACAAGTGACAGTAAATTTCAGCACACTATATAAATTTTTCCTTACCAAATTCCACCTGCCAAAGGCGCTTCACTCCCCGGCAACGGAGCCAGAATAGAGTCTTGATGACCCACAATTATAGGGGATCTATCGTAGTCCTTTTGATAAGTAAGAGTGTCGAACCCAACGAGGAGCAGAAGGAAATGATAAGCGGTTTTCAGCAAGGTATTCTCTGCAAGCACTGAAATTATCGGTAATAGATAGTTTTGTGATAAGGTAATTTGTAACGGGTAACGAGTAATGAAAGTAAATAAGGTGCAGCAAGATGGCCCAATCCTTTTTGTAGCAAAGGACAAGCATGGACAAACTCTTATATAGAGAAAAGCGCTCCCGAGGACACATGGGAATTATCGTCAAGCTATTTTTCATCACGCTCATATGATTTGCGTTCGTTACTTTGATAATTTGGTATGTGGGTGGACCGGTGCTTGGGTGCTGCCCTTTCTTGGACAAGCATCCCACTTATGATTAACCCCTATTGCAAACATCCGCAACTACAAAAGAAGTATTAAGGTAAACCTAACCATAGCATGAAACATATGGATCCAAATCAGCCCCTTACGAAGCAACTCATAAACTAGGGTTTAAGCTTCTATCACTCTAGCAACCCATCGTCTACTTATTACTTCCCAATGCCTTCCTTTGGGCCCAAACAATGGTGAAGTGTCATGTAGTCAACATTCACATAACACCACTAGAGGAAAGACAACATACATCTCATCAAAATATCGAACGAATACCAAATTCACATGATTACTTATAGCAAGACTTCTCCCATGTCCTCAGGAACAAACGTAACTACTCACAAATCATATTCATGTTCATAATTAGAGGGGTATTAATATGCATAAGGATCTGAACATATGATCTTCCACCAAATAAACCAACTAGCATCAACTACAAGGAGTAATCAACACTACTAGCAACCCACAGGTACCAATCTGAGGCTTTGGGACAAAGATTGGATACAAGAGATGAACTAGAGTTTTAGAGGAGATGGTACTAGTGAAGATGTTGATGGGGATTGACCCCCTCCCGATGAGAGGATCGTTGGTGATGACGATGGCGATGATTTCCCCCTCCCGGAGGGAAGTTTCCCCGGCAGAACAGCTCTGCCGGAGCCCTAGATTGGTTCCGCCAAGGTTCCGCCTCGTGGCGGCGGAGTTTCTTCCCGAAAGCTTGCTTATGATTTTTTTCAGGGTAAAAGACTTCATATAGCAGAAGATGGGCACCGGAGGCCTGCCAGGGGGCCCACGAGGCAGGGGGGCGCGCCCAGGGGGGTAGGGCGTGCCCCCACCCTCGTGGATGGTGGGTGGCCCCCCTCTGGTACTTTCTTCGCTCAGTATTTTTTGTTAATTCCAAAAATAACTTTCCTGGAGTTTCAGGACTTTTGGAGTTGTGCAGAATAGGTCTCTAATATTTGCTCCTTTTCCAGCCCAGAATTCCAGCTGCCGGCATTCTCCCTCTTCATGTAAACCTTGTAAAATAAGAGAGAATAGGCATAAGTATTGTGACATAATGTGTAATAACAGCCCATAATGCAATAAATATCGATATAAAAGCATGATGCAAAATGGACGTATCACATCTCCATTCCAACAAGTTTAGACTTAGAATAAAAAAACCAAAGTTCCCGCGATCGCCTAGCAATCTGGCGACGACGGGGACAGAGTGAGGGTCGAAAGTGGCAGCGGTGGGTTCGACGATCAGTCCAACGGAGGGAGGGGACAACAGAGGGGTGGAATCTGACGAGGCCTCTCGAAGGCGGTGGAGTGGAGTGTGGTTAACGCCGAGGCAAGGAGAATCTATCGATCCACTCCAGATCGAAAGAGAATTTGGGAGCGGATGAAGCGGTAGGCAGAGGAGCTCTTCAATAGGAATCAAGCCGAGATTGCGTTGATCTGGTGGGAGCTATGTCTGACAAATACAAGGGCATCACAACGATTTCCTCGGTGATTTTGCAAGGAGCAAGGGGGAAGGAGATGGCCTCGCCTCTAGAAGAGAGGAGCGCGCCAGGGAGACGAGTTCGAGTGATTTGCCCTCTGATTAGCCTAAGATTAGTTTTTTGAATTTTGGTAAGGAAATAGGGAAGTCCCAGGAGATTGAGAAATATGTGTGAAATCAGAGGAAAGGGTGTAATTAGGGGGTTGACATATATGGCAGATTTTTGTTGCAGCCTGTGATACGTCTCCAAGGTATCTATAATTTTTGCTTGTTCCATGCTGTTATACTATCATTCTTGGATGTTTTACAATCATTTTATAGCAACTTTATATCATTTTTTGGGACTAACCTGTTGACATAGTGCCCAGTGCCACTTGCTGTTTTTTGCTTGTTTTTTACTTCGCAGAAAATCAATACCAAACGGAGTCCAAACGCAATGAAACTTTTTGGAGATTTTTTTGGACCAGAAGGAACAACTTGGGCCGAAGAAGTACTAGAGCGTGCACCAAGGGAAACACAACCCACCTAGTCGCGCCTGGGGGCCCAGGCGCGCCCTGGTGGGTTGTGCCCACCTCGGTGGCCTCCCGCACCGCCTCTTTGCTCTTTAAATTCCTCGAAAATCCAAAACCCTAGGGGAGTCGATGAAACACTATTCCAGCTGCCGCAAGTTCCAGAACCACCAGATCCAATCTAGACACCATCACGGAGGGGTTCATCATCCTCATTGGTGCCTCCCCGATGATGCGTGAGTAGTTCATTGTAGACTTACGGATCTGTAGGCAGTAGCTAGATGGCTTCCTCTCTCTCTCTCTTTTGATTCTCAATACAATGGTCTCTTGGAGATCTATTTGATGTAACTCTTTCTACGGTGTGTTTGTTGGGATCCGGTGAACTTTGAGTTTATGATCAGATCTATTTTATCCATGAAAGTTATTTGAGTTTTGATCTCTTATATGCATGATTGCTTATAGCCTCGTATTTCTTTTTCGAATCTTTGGTTTAATTAGGCCAACTAGATCGATTTTTCTTGCCATGGGAAGAGGTGCTTTGTGATGGGTTCGGTCGTGCAGTGTTCTTTCCCAGTGACATAAGGGGCAGCAAGGCACGTATTGATCGTTGCCATTAAGGATAACAAGATGGGGTCTAGTCCTACATGAATAGATCTTGTCTGCATCATGTCATCGTTCTTATTGTATTACACCGTTTTTCCATGAACTTAATACACTAGATGCATGCTGGGTAGCGGTCGATGTGTGAAGTAATAGTAGTAGATGCGGGCACGAGTCGGTCTACTAATCTTGGATGTGATGCCTATATAATGATCATTGCCTGGATATCGTCATAATTATTTGAAGTTCTATCAATTTCCCAACAGTAGTTTGTTTACCCGCCGTATGCTATTTTTCTCAAGAGAAGCCACTAGTGAAATCTACGGCCCCTTGGTCTCTTCTTTATCATATTTGCTTTCCGATCTATTATCTGCCTCTTTTATTTTCAGATCTAATCCAAAAACCCAAAAATACCTTACTGCAATTTTTTGTTATCCAATCTACTACAAATTTATCTATCTTTTACCCGGGAGGGATTGACAACCCCTCTTACGCGTCGGGTTGCAAGTATTTGTTCTTTGTGTGCAGGTACTGTTTACATAGTGTTGCATGGTTCTCCTACTAGTTCAATAACCTTGGTCTCATCACTGAGGGAACTACCTACCGTAGCTGCACTGCATCATCCCTTCCTCTTCGGAGAAAATACTAATGCGGACACGAGCCATCAGCCTGCTAGAGTGTATTTTCCTTACAAAATTTAATGATAGAGAGGGAAAACGGGAAATTTATTGTTTTAGTATAAAGAGGGGGAACAACGAAATTAGGGGGAGATTATGTTGGAAATTACCAATTAAAGACCTATTATTTTTGTTAAGTGCACAAATTTTGTCCCGTTTGTTGCAAATTCAGGAGAGAACAAGAGCTATATCAACTCCTAGGAACTATGTTTCGTTTCTCCAATTCATATCATAGAGGAAAAAAGTGTCTTTCTACCCAGTTCCTCCTTTCGGGTACATCTTTCTTGGCCAGGGGGTGGGGAGACATGGAGAAGAGAGGGAAGGTGGTGAAAGAGAAGGGAGAGATTCGGGGGGGGGGGGGGGGGGGGGGGCGACAGCACCGACGGGGCAGAGTGAGCCGACGACCGTCTCTTGGGGTGATCTCTCTATTCTGCCTCCTATGCCGGGCAGTGAGGGGAAGTGCGTGCTGAGGCGCCCCCGGGGTGATGGTTCTCCCACTGATCATCGACATAGAGGCCGCACGGAGGGCTATCAGGGGATCCCTGGTGGTGCGGTGTTTCCTATCACCCTTCCAAGTAAATTCGCGAATCCTCGTGGATGAACTCCGTGCTTGTTCGACATGGAAGATGCAAGGTGCAGTTACTATTCAAGAAGTGGCCAGCGAGGACGGTCGTTTCATCCTCAACTTCACCTCCGAGGAGGACATGCGTTTCATCCTCAAGGCCCAGCCGTGGCACTACAAGCACGACGACATTATCTTCATTGAGTTTGATGGCATGGGTGACCCGGCACAAGTTGACCTCGGAGTCATGGCCATATGGGCATAGGTTCATGACCTCTCGTTCGAATTAAAAACTGAGAGTATTTGGTCGGTCTCTAGGGCACCAAATTGGGGAGGTGATTGTTGTCTCTCATCGGAATCACATGATAGTAGAAAAGTACATGCGTGTGTGTGTGTTAAAATTCCATTACATGAGCCTCTCAAAAGTAAAGTAGAATTCACGCCCTTAGGTAGTAAAGAGATTCAATATGATGTAAAGAGAGCTTGTAGGCCACGTGTCTGAGAGGTATTGTAGGATCCCTAAGGATAGGATAGTAGCATTTGTACCAAAAAACCTTAGTGTGGATGTTTGAGGGAAGGGTCAAGCATCAAGTAAGAGAGCTCTTATGTTCGGTGGCTCAAGCAGCAATATCATATCTAGAGCCACTGAGGGAATGCTAGTTAAGGTGACTAAAGCTGTGAGTGATCTCATGGTGATGGACAAGGACGCTGCGACGCCCGCGATGATGGCTCAGGTGGGCCACTCGCTCGGCCAGGAGGGCCAGGCTCTTCTCGCCTGATACATCTCCAACGTATCTATAATTTATGAAGTATGCATGCCATGTTTACAACAATTTTATATGGTTTTGGTATGATTTGGATGGAACTAACCCGGACTGACGTTGTTTTCAGCAGAACTACCGTGGTGTTGTTTTTTGTGCAGAAATAGAAGTTCTCCAAATGCAATGAAACTTCTTGATGATTTTTTTGGAACAAAAGAGGCATTAGAAGCTTTGGGGGGGGGGGGGGTAGAAGAGCCATGAGGTGGGCACTGATACGTCCATTTTGCATCATGTTTACCTACTGTTATTTATAATGTTTTTATGCATAATAATGCTTTTTGGAGTAATTCTAATGCCTTTTCTCTCATAATATGCAAGGTTCACACAAAGAGGGAGAATTCCGGCAGCTGGAAATTTGGACCTGAAAAAGCTACGTCAGGCCACCTATTCTGCACAACTCCAAATGAGCTGAAACTTCACGGGGAATTTTTATGGAATATATGAGAAATATTGGAGCCAATAAGTACCAGAGGGGGCCTACCAGGTGGGCACAACCCACCTGGGCGCGCCAGGGAGCCCAGGCGCGCCTTGGTGGGTTGTGCTCCCCTTGGCCCACCTCCGTTGCCCATCTTCTGGTATAATTCATTTTGACCTAGAAAAAATAAGGAGTGGACTTTCGCGACGGTGAGCCGCTGTCTCGAGGTGGAACTTGGGCAGGAGCACTTTTGCCCTTCAGCGGAGCGATTCCGCCGGGGGAACTTCCCTCCAGGAGGGGGAAATCATCGTCATCATCATCATCATCATCACCAACAACTCTCCCATCTCAGGGAGGGCAATCTCCATCAATATCTTCAACAACCCCATCTCCTCTCAAACCCTAGTTCATCTCTTGTGTTCAATCTTTGTACCGGAACTATAGATTGGTGCTTGTGGGTGACTAGTAGTGTTGATTACATCTTGTAGTTGATTACTATATGGTTTATTTGGTGGAAGATTATATGTTCAGATCCAATATGCTATTTAATACCCCTCTGATCTTGAGCATGATTATCATTTGTGAGTAGTTACTTCTGTTCTTGAGGTCACGGGAGAAATTATGTTGCAAGTAATCATGTGAACTTGATATGTGTTCGATATTTTGATAGTATGTATGTTGTGATTCCCTTAGTGGTGGCATGTGAACGTCCACTACATGAAACTTCACCATATTTGGGCCTAAGGGAATGCATTGTGGAGTATTTATTAGATGATGGGTTGCGAGAGTGACAGAAGCTTAAACCCTAGTTTATGCGCTATTCCGTAAGGGACCGTTTGGATCCAAAAGTTTAATGCTATGGTTACAATTTATTCTTAATACTTTTCTCGTAGTTGCGGATGCTTGCGAGTGGGTTAATCATAAGTAGGAGGCTTGTTCAAGTAAGAACAGCACCTAAGCACCAGTCCACCCGCATATCAAATTATCAAAGTAGCGAACACGAATCGAACCAACATGATGAAAGTGACTAGATGAAATTCCCGTGTACCCTCAAGAATGCTTTGCTTATTATGAGAGACCGTTTTGGCCTGTCCTTTGCCTCAAAAGGATTGGGCTACCATGCTGCACTTTTGTTACCATTACCGTTACTTGCTCGTTACAAATTATCTTGCTATCAAACTACTCCCCTACTTACAATTTCAGCACTTGCAGACATTACCTCGCTGAAAACCACTTTTCATTTCCTTCTACTCCTCGTTGGGTTCGACACTCTTACTTATCGAAAAGGCTACAATTGATCCCCTATACTTGTGGGTCATCAAGGCCATTTTCTGGCGCCGTTGACGGGGAGTGAAGCACTCTTGGTAAGTGGAAATTGGCAAGGAAAAATTGTTACTACATGCTGAAATTTATTGTCACTTGTTACTATGGAAAACAATCCTCTGAGGGGTTTGTTAGGGGTATCTTCACCTCGACCGAAACCACAATTAGTTACCCCTCAACCTACTGCACCTACTGAAAATATTGAATATGAAATTCCTTCGGGTATGATAGAACAACTGCTAGCTAATCCTTATGCAGGAGATGGAACCGAACATCCTGATATGCACTTGATATATGTGGAAGAAATTTGTGGATTGTTTAAGCTTGCAGGTTTACCCAGAGATGAAGTTAACAAGAAGGTTTTCCCTTTATATTTGAAGGGAAAGGCATTGGCATGGTATAGTCTATGCGATGATATTGGATATTGGAATTGGAATCGATTAAAATTGGAGTTTCACCAAAAAAATTATCCTATGCATCTAGTTCATCATGATCGGAATTATATATATAGTTTTTGGCTTCGTGAAGGAGAAAGTATCGCTCTAGCTTTGGGGAGGCTTAAGTCAATGTTATATTCATGCCCCAATCATGAGCTCTCAAGAGAAATTATTATCCATAATTTTTATGCTCGGCTTTCTCATAAAGATCGATCCATGCTTGATACTTCTTGTGCTGGTTCTTTTATGAAGAAGACTATTGAATTCTGGTGGGATCTTTTGGAAATAATTAAACACAATTCTGAATATTGGGAGCTCGATGAAGGTAAAGAGTCAACTTTTTTAGAAATGGAGGAGGACCCCCGGCCTCTGCATCTGGACGATGCATGCAGCCACTTTATTAATTATTCACACAAGACCTTACAAAGTCATACAACAGTAAGAGTGAAGCCACCGTCTAGGCAACAAAAGTGTCGCTACTAGTCAACTATTAAGCTTAAGTATGATTGTGTTAAATCTTTTATGAATACCGATGCTTTTCAAAAGTTTAGCACTAAATATGGACTTGAGTCTGAGATAGTAGTCTCCTTTTGTGAATCATTTGTTACTCATGTTGATCTCCCTAAAGATAAGTGGTTTAAGTATCACCCACCTATTAAAGAAGAAATTAAAGAACTGGTACAGCTAAAGAGGAAACTATTATTTATAATGTTGATCCAGTTGTTCCTACTGCTTATATTGAGAAACCACCTTTCCCTGTTAGGATAAAGGAACATGCTAAAGTTTGAACAGTGGTCAACAAAATTTATATTAGAACACCTAAACCTGATGAAAAAATCAAAGTAGAACCCAGTGTTGCTATGGTTAAGGATCTCCTGGAAGAAAATATAGACATGCATGTTATTTACTTCTATAATGAAGCTACTAGACTTGTCAAACCTGATAAAACGGAGAATCATAGACCCGTTTTTTGCATGCCTGTTGTCTCAGTTAAAATAGGAGAGTACTATTATCATGGTTTATGCGACATAGGTGCTAGCGTGAGTGCTATTCCCTTTACCTTATATCAAGAAATTATGAATGGCATAGCACCCGCAGAGGTAGAAGAAATAGATGTTACTATTAAACTTGCTAATAGAGATACCATATCACCAATTGGGATTGTTACAGATGTTGAAGTCTTGTGTGGGAAAATAAAATATCCTATTGATTTTCTTGTTCTTGGTTCCCCACAAGATGATTTTTGCCCCATTATCTTTTTTAGACCTTTCTTGAACACCGTTAATGCTAAAATAGATTGTAAGAAACAAACTGTCGGTGTCAGCTTTGGTGATGAGTCTCATGAGTTTAACTTTTCCAAGTTTAGTAGAAAACCTCATAAAAAAGAATAGCCTAGTAAGGATGAAATAATTGGTCTTGCTTCTATTGTTGTGACTCCTGCTGATCCTTTAGAACAATATCTGCTAGACCATGAAAATGATTTACATATGCATGAAAGAAATGAAATAGATGAGATTTTGTTTGAACAACGTCCTCTGCTTAAACACAATTTGCCTATTGAAACTCTAGGAGGTCCTACTCCACCTAAAGGTGATCATGTGTTTGAATTAAAACAATTGCTAGACACTTTGAAATATGCTTATCTTGATGAGTAAAAGATATATCCTGTTATTATTAGTGCTAACCTTTTAGAACATGAAGAAGAAGGACTATTGAAAGTTCTAAGAAAGCACCGAGTTGCTATTGGACATACTCTTGATGATCTTAAGGGCATTAGTCCCACTCTATGTCAGCACAAAATCAATATGGAACCTGATGCTAAACCCGTTGTTGATCACCAACATCGGTTAAATCCGAAGATGAAGGAAGTGGTAAGAACGGAAATATTAAAACTTCTGGAAGCAGGTATAATTTATCATATAGCTGATAGTAGGTGGGTAAGTCCTGTTCATTCTGTCCCTAAGAAGGGACGAATTACTGTTGTTCCTAATGATAAAAATGAACTCATCCCACAAAGAATTGTTACAGGCTATAGAATGTAATTGATTTTAGAAAATTAAACAAAGCAACTAGAAAAGATCATTACCCTTTGCCTTTTATTGATCAAATGCTAGAAAGATTGTCAAAGCACACACATTTTTGCTTCCTCGATGGATATTCTGGTTTTTCACAAATACCTGTTTCTCAACCTGATCAAGAAAAGACCACTTTCACTTGTCCCTTTGGAACTTATGCTTATAGACGTATGCCTTTTGGTTTATGCAATGCACCTGCTACCTTTCAAAGATGTATGAATGCTATATTCTCTGACTTTTGTGAAAAGATTGTTGAGGTTTTCATGGATGAATTTTCTGTTTATGGGAAGTCTTTTGATGATTATTTAAGCGATCTTTATCGAGTTTTGCAGAGATGTGAGCAAACAAATCTTGTCTTGAATTGGGAGAAGTGCCACTTTATGGTTAATGAAGGTATTGTTTTGGGCCATAAAATTTCCGAAAGAGGTATTGAGGTGGACAAAGCTAAGGTTGATGCAATTGAGAAAACGCCATGTGCTAAAGATATCAAAGGTATTCGTAGTTTCTTAGGTCATGCTGGTTTCTATAGGAGATTTATCAAAGACTTTTCTAACATTTCTAGGCCTCTTACAAATCTTTTGCAAAAGGATGTTCCTTTTGTTTTTCATGATGATTGTTTAGAAGCCTTTGAAACACTTAAGAAAGCCTTAATTTCTGCACCTATTGTTCAACCACCTGACTGGAACTTGCCTTTTGAAATTATGTGTGATGCTAGTGATTATGCTGTTGGTGCTGTTCTAGGACAAAGAGTTGATAAGAAACTATGCTATTCATTATGCTAGTAAAACTCTAGCCAGTGCACAACGAAATTATGCTACTACTAAAAAAGAATTTCTAGCAGTGGTGTTTGCTTGTGATAAATTTAGAACTTACATTGTTGACTCTAAAGTTATCGTTCACATCGACCATGCTGCTATTAAATATCTTATGGAAAAGAAAGATGCTAAACCTAGACTTATTCGATGGGTTCTCTTGTTACAAGAATTTGATTTACATATCACTGATAGAAAATGAGCAGAGAACCCCGTAGCTGATAACTTGTCTAGGCTTGAAAATGTCCTTGATGACCCACTACCTATTCATGATAGCTTTCCTGATGAGCAGTTAGCTACAATAAATGTTTCTAATAACACTCCTTGGTATGCTGATTATGCTAATTACATTGTTGCTAAATATTTACCACCTAGCTTTGCATACCAACAAAAGAAAATATTCTTCAATGATTTAATACATTACTTCTGGGATGACCCGCACCTTTATAAAGAAGGAGTAGATGGTATTATTAGACGTTGTGTACGTGAGCATGAACAAGAGCAAATCCTACGAAAATGTCACTCCGAAGCTTATGGAGGACATCATGCGGGAGACAGAACTGCTCACAAGGTATTGCAATCTGGGTTTTATTGGCCTACTCTCTTCAAGGATGCTCGTAAGTTTGTCTCATCTTGTGATGAATGTCAAAGAATAGGTAATATCGGTAAGCGTCAAGAAATGCCTATGAATTATTCACTTGCTGTTGAACCATTTGATGTTTGGGGTTTTGATTACACGGGACCTTTTCCTTCCTCTAATGGGTATACACATATTTTGGTTGCTGTTGATTATGTTACTAAATGGGTAGAAGCTATTCCAACTAGTAGTGTTGATCACAACACCTCTATTAAAATGCTTAAGGAAGTTATTTTCCCAAGGTTTGGAGTCCCTAGATATTTGATGACTGATGGTGGTTCTCACTGTATTCATGGTGCTTTCCGTAAAATGCTTGCCAAGTATGATGTTATCCATAGAATTGCATCACCCTATCATCCTCAGTCTAGTGGTCAGGTTGAACTTAGCAATAGAGAAATAAAATTAATTTTGCAAAAGACTGTCAATAGGTCCCGGAAGAATTGGGCTTATAAAACAGCATATAAAAATCCTATGGGTATGTCTTCTTATAAAATGGTTTATGGAAAAGCTTGTCATCTGCCTCTTGAGTTAGAACATAAAGCATATTGGGCAATTAAAGAACTCAACTATGATTTCAAACTTGCCGGTGAAAAGAGGTTATTTGATATTAGCTCACTAGATTAATGCAGAACCCAAGCATATGAAAATGCCAAGTTATTTAAAGAAAACGTTAAAAGATGGCATGATAAAAGGATCCAAAAGCGTGAGTTCAAAGCTGGAGAATGTGTTCTTTTGTACAGCTCTCGTTTCAGGTTCTTTGTAGGAAAACTGCTCTCCAAATGTGAAGGACCCTATGTTATCGAGGAGGTTTATCGGTCTGGAGCTATCAGAATAAATAATGCCGAAGGTACTAACCCGAAGGTTGTTAATGGGAAACGAATAAAACATTATATCTCACGTACGCCCATTAATGTTGAAAGTAATATTATCCAAACTATCACACCGGAAGAACACATAAAAGAGTCCTTCCGGAACACTCCAGAATCGTGAAAAAGAGGAGGTACATCATAAGGTAAGTAAACGGACTCCGAAAAATCTGCAAAAATATTTTTTGTCAGTTTTGGAATATTTAGGAAATTAGGAAAATAAGAAACTACCGGGAAAGTCACCCTGGTGGGCACAAGACACGAGGGCGCACTTGGCTTGCCAGGCGCGCCCAGGTGGGTTGTGCCCACCTCGGGTACCTTCTGGACTCCTTTTTCTTCCGTTTGCTTGTTTTCCAAGATAAAAAAATCTTTATATGCTCCCCGAACCTATTGACCACCGTATCATGGAGAAATCTTCTGTTTTCTTTTACTTGCTGTTTTCTGACAGATCCAATCTACCATGGCCACTTCACGCTCCTCCAAGGACAAGTTCTTCGAGAACGTCATCAACCCATATTTGCGGGAGGTGATGCAGCACCCTCAGGCTATCCAGATGCATGAGGGGGTGCTCCACATCCGCGATGTGCAAGGTCCCAACAGGACGGGAACCGTGTAGGCCAGAGTTGAAGCTATGGCGCAGGAGCTCTTCCGGTATAAGGGGATGGTGGAACGTTCACTTAATGCCAATTACCTCATGATTGCGGATTACACCCGTGATCTCAAGGTGGATGGAAAGTCCATGAAGGACATCGTCTTCACCTTCAACGAGCAAATCAACTTCCTCCAAAGCCAGATCTACGATCTCCAAAACCAAGTCTTTGAGTATGAGGCGAGGTTTAAAGGTATGAGTTTGGTTGCCAGTTGCAGGACCCGTGAGACTCACTCCTCCTCTTATAATGGTGAGCCCCTGCCATGGAAACCCGAGGACAAGATCGCCTCTACTTCATCACCACCTCCTTCTTCATCCCCAAAAGAAAATTGAGTATCGGGTATGGGCACTCCCCTTGGCTTCCGCCATGCTTGGGGGAGGTGCCCCGGTGTCGTATCACCCCCACTATCTTTTGCCTTTACTTATTTTAGTTCATTCTTTTGCTTTAGATGAATAAAAGTTTAGTTCGGTCCTTTCTTTTTGAGATCTTGCTTAGTAATCTATCCATGTAATCGTGTGCGAGATATATAATAAAGTTTAGTTTGAGTTTTTGCTTTCTTTACTTTCATGTTTCAACAAAAAGAAAGGAAATAAATGAAAATATCATATGCTAATCCTATGGTAGGTGATAACACCAC
The DNA here is from genome assembly GCF_018294505.1 of Triticum aestivum. Lineage (NCBI taxonomy): Eukaryota > Viridiplantae > Streptophyta > Magnoliopsida > Poales > Poaceae > Triticum > Triticum aestivum. The sequence continues at coordinate 287,263,821 of NC_057799.1, forward strand.
ATAAGGAAAAGTATAATTAGAAAATTTTATTAGAGGTTGACAAACATAGCATTAGTCAATGATGCAACTCATGAAAGAATTAATAAGGGAAGAGAATATTCACATATAAATACACTATCATGGAAATCTTTTGTGATTGTGAGCCCCCATCAAAATATTATATGCCAAAATTGTTGACGTTGGACAAGGAAGACAACTTAATGATTTATGTTTGTTCATATTCACATAGAAGTTATATTGTCATAGATCCTCCAACATGTGGTGTTTGCCCCCCATCTTTGCTAGCCAAAAATTCTGCACTAATTAGAGATACTACTTGTGCATCCAAAAACCCTTAAACCCAAATCTTTATTTCCAAGATTCCACCATACCTACCTATGGATTGAGTAAGATCCTTCAAGTAAGTTGTCATCGGTGCAATAAGGCAATAAAAATTGCTTCTAAAAGTGTAAGTTCATTTAGTGTAAGAGAAAATTGAGCGTTGTACGAACTTGTGATGGTAAAGAAATAAAAGTGACAGACTTCATAATAAAGGTTGCCATCACAAGGGGCAATATAACATGACATTCTTTTGCACTAAGGGGTTGAGCACAAACAAATAAGCGCATGACAACCTCTGCTTCCCTCTGTGAAGGGCCTATCTTTTACTTTTATGTATTTAATTTTATGCAAGAGTCAAAGTTCTTCTCTCTTTTCCTTTTATTTTTCTCCTTTGGCAAGCATCATGTGGTGAGGAAAGTGTCGGCTTCCTGGGAACGGGGGTACCCAGACTTGCCTGCCTGCGGCCCAGGGCGTGGCTCAGCCAGCGGCCTGGTACGGCCCATCTTCACCAGCAACCACTCAAGACCCTCGCAAGGGGCCAAGCCTCGCGAGGCGGACGACGCAAGACCTCCTTAGGGGCAGCCTCGCTAGGCTGGCTCGCGAGGAGCGGAGATATATATGAAAGGGGCACCTCGCGAGGTGCACGTGATGTGAGCCATGTCGACCAAGGCCAGGCGGGTGCCAGCGGGCGCAGAGTACCCGTTGCCTCTTTGGTGCTAAAGGGGCAAGCGTAGGTGAGGAGTCCCGAGGCGTCAGGCAAAGGTTTCCATATCGGTGCAACAAGACCAAGACCAGCAGGACGACAGGACGTAGGTCATCGCGGAGCCCACGACGGCGTCACCACCAGAGCCTTTGGCAGGCGAAGACCACCTTTTGTTAGGATAGCTTGTACTAGTTGTCCCCCTTTGAAATTGGCCGTTGTGGGATCCCTTCCCGCCTAATATTTGGGAAGAGGACCAGGGCCTCTATAAGTAGGACTAGCCACCACCAAGCAAGGGGACGGATCATTCAGACCATCCTCACACACACAAGCTCACCGAGCTCAAGAACACCTCTCCTCAGGAGGCTGTTCATCCCCTGTACTGTTCATCCTCAGCCTACAAGGCAATCCACCACACCACACTGGAGTAGGGTATTACACCACAACGGTGGCCCGAACTAGTATAAACCCTCGTGTCTCTTGTTCCTTGGGTTCAGCGAGCTAGGCCTTGAGATCGTTGCGAGAGCGAACTAGGAAGAGAGAGATCTTCGTGCGCACCCTAGTGTTCAAACCTCAAGGGTTTGCCAGAACCCAGGATCCGACATTTGGCGCGCCAGGTAGGGGTGCATGGAAGTTTCGCTCCTCCTCCGGCTCTGCCTCTCCGTTCGGTCCCCATGGTCGGCGCTGCTCCTCCGACTGGATCGACGGGCGACCATAGCAGCACCAGGGGGCTCAGGGCCTTCACCCCCGCCTTGCGGCGGGTGCCGTGGCCGCCCAAGTTCAGGCCGGAGATGCCGCCTCGCTACGACGACGAGGCAGATCCGTCGACCTTCCTGCTGGCATACGAGGAGGCCGTTCTGGACACGGGAGGCGATGACAAGGTCATGGCCAACTGGTTCCCCATGGCCCTCGCTGGCGCGCCGCGCGCCTGGCTGCTCAACCTGCCAGGATCCTTCGTGACCTCTTGGGAAGAGCTGCGCAGCCTCTTCGTTGCGCGCTTCGCGGCACCGGCGCCTGCCGCCGTCGCGGCCCTCCTCGGCGGCTCGCAAGCACCACCCTTGGACCGCCACGTCAAGCAGCTCTTCCGCCAGATAGGCCCCACCTCTGTGCAGCAGGGGGCCCCTCCAGGATGGGCGGCACCCAAGGCCGACCTCACCTTCGACTCAGGGGATCACCCCGCTACCACTGTCGGCTCAGGCGCGCTCCCAATGCTCTGCACGCCCACCATATGCAACGTCGCCATGACCAAGACCCTCATCGACAGCGAAGCGGGCCTCAACGTGCTCTTCGTGGAAGCTTTCGGCTTGCTTCACGTGCCGTACGGCCAGCTCCGCCCCACCAAGCCTTTCTTCGGAGTCGATAGTGGATCCACCAGCCCCCTGGGGCAGATACGCCTTCCGGTCACCTTCGGTACCCGGGACAACTACCGCACCGAGCTGATCGACTTCGACATCGCCCGCATCGGCCTCCCGTACAGCGCCATCCTCGGGTACCCTGCCTTAGCTCAGTTCATGGCAGCGACCCATCCGGCCTACAACCTCATGAAGATGCCGGGCAGCAGTGGCGTCCTCACCATGGCTGGAGACACCAAGGAGGCTCTGACGGCCCTCAATCTCGCCTTCAGGGCCGCAACGGCAGTGCACCCGGCCAATGAAGCCGCCCCAGGGGCTAAGGAGGCCGCGCCGGCGAAGAAGAAGCAGTTGTTCACCCAAGATCGGGCCGAAACGAAGCAAGTACCGGTCGAGGAAGATGGATCCTCGGGAGCCACCTTCACCATAGGCGCCAACCTCGACCCGGGCCAAGAGGAGGCATTGGTGAAGTTCCTACGCGCGAACAAGGAGGTATTCGCCTGGGAACCCAAGCAGATGGTAGGGGTCCCAAGGGGGGTAATCGAGCATCACTTAAGGGTCTACCCCAATGTGCACCGTGTGAAGCAGAAGGCGCGGCGACAGTCCACGGAGAAGCAGTCCTTCATCGTCCAGGAAACTCGCAAGCTGGAAGCGGCAGGTGTCATTCGCGAGGTCTGATACCCGGAATGGTTGGTGAACCCAGTCGTCGTCCCAAAGAAAGGCGGGAAGGAACGCATGTGTGTCGACTTCACCAACCTCAACAAGGCCTGCCCCCAAGACCCGTTCCTGCTTCCGCGCATCGACCAAATCATCGACTTCACCGCCGAGTGCGACCTGCTGTGTTTCCTGGACGCATTCTCGGGCTACCACCAGATCAAGATGGCGGTGGAGGACGTGGAGAAGACCGCCTTCTTGACCCCATGCGGGGTATACTGCTACACCTGCATGCCGTTCGGTTTGCGCAACACTGGGGCGACCTTCCAGCGGCTGATGCACATTGCCTTAGGCTAGCAGCTAGGGAGGAACGCCGAAGCCTACATTGATGACATCGTGGTGAAGTCTCGGGAGGCGAGAACCCTCATTCAGGACATGGAGGAGACTTTCACCAGCCTGCGCCAGGTGGACCTGTGGCTCAACCCGGAGAAGTGCGTGTTTGGTGTCCCCTCCGGCAAGCTGCTGGGTTTCCTCGTGTCGCACAGGGGGATCGAGGCCAACCCGGAGAAGGTCAAAGCAATAGAAGACATGAGCCCGCCGCAAACCCTCAAGGAAATGCAGAAGCTCGCGGGCTACGTGACCTCGTTGGGGCGCTTCATCTCCAAGTTGGGGGAGCGCGCCCTGCCGTTCTTCAAACTGATGAAGAATAAGGGCCCGTTCGAGTGGACCCCGGAGGCCAACTGGGCATTTCAAGACCTCAAGAAATACCTGACCAGCCCACCGGTGATGGTAGCGCCTCGTCCCCTCGAGCCTCTGGTGCTCTATCTGGCCGCCACGCCTCACTCCGTCAGTGCGGCGCTGGTGGCTGTCCGGGAGGAACGCCAGGCCAAGAGCCCGCCGTGCAATGCTGCACCTTCGGCGGGGACGATGCGGCACCAAGACGGCGCCACCGAAGCCACAACGACGCCAACTGAAGATCAGGCCCTGCAAGGCGGCGCTTCCGGGCCTGCGGAGGCCCCGATGGGCGACTGGGCTCCTGAGGTCCACCCACCTCAGGAGGCGTCCCAAACTCTGGAGGCTTCGGGCTCCATCGACACTCCCATCCTGGTCGAGCACCCGGTGTACTTCGTCAGCATGGTGTTACGGGACGCAAGGGCACGATATCCCATGCCACAGAAGCTTCTGCTCGCACTCCTAGTGGCCTCACGCAGGCTGCGTCATTACTTCCACGGCCACCCAATTAAGGTCGTCTCAGCCTACCCACTGGAGAGGGTGCTCCAGAGCCCCAACGCTGCGGGAAGAGTCACTGAGTGGAACATCGAATTGCAAGCGTTTCAGCTGGAGTTCAGCACAACCAGGGTCATCAAGGGAGCTGCCCTCGCCGACTTCGTGGCAGAATGGACCGACGCTCCGGAGCCCGAAGCAGGCGAGAGCCGATCCCTCTTGCCAGGAAGTGAAGAGCCAGATGGCTGGGTCATGTACTTCGATGGTGCTTTCGCACGCCAAAGTGCGGGGGCCGGCGTCGTGCTCATCTCCCCCACTCAAGACAAGCTATACTACGCCGTGCAACTCTAAGGGGCGAGAGGGTCTCCAATAACATCGTGGAATACGAAGGGTTGATCGCCGACCTCAAAGCCGCCGTGGCCTTGGGGGTGAAGCGTCTCACCATCAAGGGCGACTCGCAGCTCCTCGTCAACTTCTCCAACAAGGTGCACGAGCCAAGGGAAGAGCACATGGAGGCATACCTTGCGGAGGTGCTCCAACAAGGTGCCCAAGGGCTGTTCATTTGCTTTCTATAGTTGGCTTGCCCCTTTTTTCTTTTAATGAAATTTGAAGTTATGGCATTTCTCGATGGCTTGGTTGAACCCCCTCTTCTTTCTGATTCTTCCCTCGATTCTTTGATTTGCGCCAGGGAGGGCAGCAGTTACCCGACGCTCTCCCTCGCGCGCCTCGCGAGGGGGCTGGACAGGTATGCATGCGCACTCCCCTGGTCTCCGCGAGGCGCCCCCGTTTGAGCTTGTGATCGGCACATCCCTTTTTTAGTCCGTGCCCCACGGGTACCGCGACGTGGTGCATTTGGCCATGACCAGCCCATGCCTGAGGCCTCGCGCAAGAAGGGATAAGGATTTCTTAATGAATTTTTGCACATCGCCCAAATCGGCAGCACGGAAACCCCACCAGGTGCCCAGAGGCGCGCGCCCTCACGAGGTCAAGCTACCCCGGATGCATCAAGCTAAGTTACCCCTTTACACCCGTATAAGGCACGAATCTCACAACACAACCCGGAAACAATAAACACACCACAAAAGCAGCATAAGCACCATGGTTCATTACACGCCCTCGCAGGGCCCCATACTCATTTCTGGCGATGCAGGAGGAAAGGAAAGGATAGGACAAGCAAAAGCGGCTCTTACGACGCGGCTGCTCACGAGGATCGGCCCCATGGACTCAGATGGAGCCCTCCTCATGCTTCACTGGGGTGCGGTGACAGTACGACCCGCCATCGTCCTCGAAGCGAGCCCGACGGCTGGTCGTAGCCGCCGGTTGGAGCTTTCGCCGGAGGAGAAGCTGCCATAGCTGGACGAACCGCGGCCGTCACCAAGAGCGAGTTCACCTCGCCCACGTCAGGGCCGTCGCCAAGGCCAAGCACTTCGTTACCGTCGTTGTCTTCAGGGCAGCACCCGGCGCAACGACCATCTTCCCTGAACACCCTCACGAAGAGGGTCGCGCCACCATTGTACTTGAAGTGGAGGGTGCACGGCCTGCTCAGACCGCGCACGCGGGCAAATGTCTGCTAGCCGCGGGCCAGGGCTACATTGCCCGCGGCGGAGACCTCCACCGCGACCCATGAAGCATTACTGCAGCAGCTGTCGGCCTACAGCCAGAGGCCGCCAGGAACCGTGGCCGGTAGTTCGCCGGCGAAGGAGCGCGGAAGCTGAAGCCAGGTGCTGGCCGGGTTCTCCGACCACACGATGAACTCCGGCAGCACCTCCGCCGAGTGGAAGCGCGGCCGGGGAGGCTGGGCGACCATGGCGCGCCTCCCCTCATGGGCAGGACTGCCACATCTCGGGCGGCCTCCGCCGCGGCTGCCTGGTGCGGCGTCGGACCCCGGAGAGGTCCGTCCGCGCCCGTGAGGGGCCGCACAGGGGTCACGACGTGCTTGCGGGGGCGACCGCGCCCCCTCTTAGGCGGTGGTGAGTCGGGCCCCTCTTGGCGGGCCTTCCCCTTCTCTGCGGCCGAGAGTCTCCTTGTCGGCGCCATGGGCATCTCAGCAAGATGGTGGAGCAAGGAAGAAGAAGAAGCAGGTAGAATGGAGGAAGAGATGAGCAACGGGGGCTCCGCCCCCTCCCCATTTATAGCCAGAGGGAGGCCAACCGCCGGCCTCCACAATCGCAGGTAATGATGGTCTTTCTGCATGCAACAGGGTCTTGTCAAGTCGGGCAGTTGCCGAGGCAGCGTGGGGAAGCGGAGACGCCCGCGTCCTGTCAATCGCCACGCGTCAATCAGGGCCGCAGGCTGTTGGGGCCCGTGGCGCTCCACACTTGCCCTTTGGCTTCGCCTCGAAGTCAAGTCCGAGCGCGCCTTGGGCCCGGGGGCTACTGTCGGCGTCCTGGGAACGGGGGTACCCAGACTTGCCTGCCTGCGACCCAGGGCGTGGCTCAGCCAGCGGCCTGGTACGGCCCATCTTCATCAGCAACCACTCAAGACCCTCGCGAGGTGGACGACGCAAGACCTCCTCAGGGCCAGCCTCGCTAGGCTGGCTCCCAAGGAGCGGAGATATCTATGCAAGGGGCACCTCGCGAGGTGCACGTGACATGAGCTATGACGACCAAGGCCAGGCGGGCGCCAGCGGGCGCAGAGTACCCGTTGCCTCTTTGGTGCTAAAGGGGCAAGTGCAGGCGAGGAGTCCCGAGGCGTCAGGCAAAGGTTTCCATATCTGTGTAACAAGACCAAGACCAGCAGGACGACAGGACGGAGGTCATCGCGGAGCCCACGACAGCGTCACCACCAGAGCCTTTGGCATGCGAAGACCACCTTTTGTCAGGATAGCTTGTACTAGTTGTCCCCCTTGAAATTGGCCGTTGTGGGATCCCTTCCCGCCTAATACTTGGGAAGAGGACCAGGGCCTCTATAAATAGGACTAGCCACTACCCAAGCAAGGGGATGGATCATTCAGACCATCCTCACACACACAAGCTCACCGAGCTCAAGAACACCTCTCCTCAGAAGGCTGTTCATCCCCTGTACTGTTCATCCTCAGCCTACAAGGCAATCCACCACACCACACTGGAGTAGGGTATTACACCACAACGGTGGCCCGAACTAGTATAAACCCTCGTTTCTCTTGTTCCTTGGGTTCGGCGAGCTAGGCCTTGAGATCGTTGCGAGAGCGAGCTAGGAAGAGAGAGATCTTCGTGCGCACCCCAGTGTTCGAACCTTAAGGGTTTGCCGGAACCCAGAATCCGACAGGAAGATCTAGGCACATATGTCCAGTTGAATATGGGTAGCATGAGTTACTATTGTTGACATCACCCTTGAGGTGAATACATTGGGAGGCGAAACTATAAGCCCCTATCTTTCTATGTGTCCGGTTGAAACGCTTTGCTCATGTGTATGCAGTGACTGTTAGCAATCATAGAAGACTATATGATGGTTGAGTATGTGTACTTGCCTAAAGGCTCCGATACGTGACCCTTCCTAAAAAGATGATGAATTGTAGTTGGAAAGTTGACTGAGAACATAGTTTGTTGGTTTCTAATAGAGTTTATGCTTTATACTTCGATAGTGTGATGAATTGTTACTTATTCATGAGCAGTCTATGATAAAAGTTTTATGTTTAAGTTTGTTGCTGTTATAATAATCCACATGATGCTGCTATGTCTATAATTTGTTTTTATCGACACCTCTCTAAGCATGTGGACATGTTTTTCGATTTTCGCTTGAGGACAAGCGAGGTCTAAGCTTGGGGGAGTTGATACGTCCATTTTGCATCATGTTTACCTATTGTTATTTATAATGTTTTTGTTCATAATAATGCTTTTTGGAGATATTCTAATGCCTTTTCTCTCATAATATGCAAGGTACACACAAAGAGGGAGAATTCTGGCAGTTGGAAATCTGGGCCTGAAAAAGCTACGTCAGGCCACCTATTCTGCACAACTCCAAATGAGCTGAAACTTCACGGGGAATTTTATGGAATATATGAGAAATATTGGAGCCAATAAGTACTAGAGGGGGCCCACCAGGTGGGCACAACCCACCTGGGCGCGCCAGGGAGCCCAGACGCGCCCTGGTGGGTTGTGCTCCCCTCGGCCCACCTTCGGTGCCCATCTTCTGGTATATAAGTCATTTTGACCTAGAAAAAATAAGGAGAGTACTTTCGGGACGAAGCGCCGCCGTCTCGAGGCGGAACTTGGGCAGGAGCACTTTTGCCCTCTGGCGGAGCGATTCCGCCAGGGGAATTTCCCTCCCAGAGGGGGAAATCATCGTCATCATCGTCACCAACAACTCTCCCATCTTGGGGAGGGAAATCTCCATCTACATCTTCAACAACACCATCTCCTCTCAAACCCTAGTTCACCTCTTATGTTCAATCTTTGTACCGGAACTATAGATTGGTGCTTGTGGGTGACTAGTAGTGTTGATTACATCTTGTAGTTGATTACTATATGGTTTATTTGGTGGAAGATTGTATGTTCAGATCCAGTATGCTATTTAATACCCCTTTGATCTTGAGCATGATTATCATTTGTGAGTAGCTACTTCTGTTCTTGAGGCCACGGGAGAAATCATGTTTCAAGTAATCACATGAACTTGATATGTGTTCGATATTTTGATAGTATGTATGTTGTGATTCCCTTAGTGGTGTCATGTGAACGTCGTCTACATGACACTTCACCATATTTGGGCCTAAGAGAATGCATTGTGGAGTAGTTATTAGATGATGGGTTGCGAGAGTGACAGAAGCTTAAACCCTAGTTTATGCATTATTTCGTAAGGGACCGTTTGGATCCAAAAGTTTAATGCTATGGTTAGAATTTATTCTGAATACTTTTCTCATAGTTGCGGATGCTTGCGAGGGGGTTAATCATAAGTAGGAGGCTTGTTCAAGTAAGAACAACACCTAAGCACCGGTCCACCCACATATCAAATTATCAAAGTAGCGAACACGAATCGAACCAACATGATGAAATTGACTAGATGAAATTCCCGTGTACCCTCAAGAACGCTTTGCTTATTATAAGATACCGTTTTGTCCTATCCTTTGCCTCAAAAGGATTGAGCTACCTTGCTGCACTTGTATTACAGTTACCGTTACTTGCTCGTTACAAATTATCTTGCTATCAAACTACTCTGCTACTTACAATTTCAGCACTTGCATACATTACCTCGCTGAAAACCACTTGTCATTTCCTTCTGCTCCTCGTTGGGTCGACACTCTTACTTATTGAAAAGGCTACAATTGATCCCCTATACTTGTGGGTCATCAGGCACAACCCACCAGGGTGCGCCAGAGGGGCCCGGCTTGCGCCGGTGGGTTGTGGTCACCTCGAGGCCCATCTTCACGTGATTCCAATGCTAAAAAATCCTATAAATAGAGAAACCATCAGAAATAACCCTAGATCATAAGTTCCGCCACCGCAAGCCTCTGTAGCCACAAAAACCAATCTAGACCCTGTTCCGGCACTCCGTCGGAGGGGGAAATCATCACCGGAGGCCATATTCATCATCCCTATGGTCTCCATGATGAGGAGGGAGTAGTCCACCCTCGGGGCTGAGGGTTTGTACCAATAGCTATGTGTCTTTAATCTCTCGCTCTCTCGTGTTCTTTATTTGGCACGATCTTGATGTATCGCGGGCTTTGACAATATAGTTGGATCATATGGTGTTTCTCCCTCTCTATCTTGTTGTGATGAATTGAGTTTTCCCTTTGAGATTTTGTTATTATCAGATTGAATACTTTTATGTATTTGAGAGCACTTGATGTATGTCTTGCTGCGAATACCCGTGGTGACAGTGGTGTATCATATTGATTCACTTGATATATGTTTTGGCACTCAACTCGCGGATTCCCGAGGTGACATTGGGGTAATCTATGCATAGGGGTTGATGCACATTTTCATCCTTGTTTCTCCGGTAGAAACATTGGGGCACTCTTTGAGGTTCTTTGTGTTGGATTGAGTATTATGAATCTGAAATTGTTTATGCATATCGTATAATCAACCCATGGATACTCGCGGTGACATTGGAGTATCTAGGTGACATTAGAGTTGGTTGATTTGTATCATATGGTGTTATTTTAGTACGAACTCTTGGTTAGATCGATCGGAAAGAATAGCTTGGTGTTATTTTAGTACGAACTATAGGACAGATTGATCGGAAGAATAGCTTTGTGGTGGTTTTGTACCCTACAAACAATTTCTTCTTATGTTCTCCGCTAGATAGGAACTTTGGAGTGATTCTTCATCGCACTTTGAGGGATGGTTACATGATCCAATTATATTAGCATTGTTGAGAGATTGCACTAGTTAAAGTACAGACCCTAGGCCTCATTTTCAAGCATTGCAGTACTGTTTGTGCTCCGTTTTATCAATTGTTACCTTGCTATTTTTTATTGTTCATATTAAAAAAATCAATATCTACTATCATTACTATACTTGTATCACCATCTCTTCGCCGAACTAGTGCACCTATACAATTTACCATTGTGTTTGGTATGTTGGGGACACAAGAGACTTTTTATTAGTTGGTTGCAGGATTGTTTGAGAGAGACCATCTTCATCCTACACCTCCCAAGGATTGATAAACCGTAGGTCATCAACTTGAGGGAAATTTGCTATTGTCCTACAAAACTCTGCGCTTGGAGGCCTAACACGAGTCTACAAGTAGAAGTTGTGTAGTAGACATCATCGCCCCCTAGCGTGTCTCCCTTGGTGCTACGCTAGGTCAGCAGGACCTGGCAGCAGCCCCTCTCAACCAGGCCAACCTTGGCCAGGAGGGCATGGAGCTGGCGGTAAAAGGGGTCTCCAATTCAGGTGCGACACCACTCGGTCAGGAGGGATGGGGTACTTTGGTGCCCTGAAGACTCCTGCTGGCGCAGAGCTTGGTTAGGTGGACGAGGCTGCTGCTCAAATCACCACTATCAGGCTTGGACAGTAGGGTCTTTGGCCTGGTGGTGGGGGGAGTTTCCCTCCCGTATGTACTGCCTAGCCAGGAGGGTCGGGTACAAGTACGTTTGGGTGGACCTGGAGCTCCCAAAGCGATTCCTGAAGCTATTGTTTCTTGGCAGAATCCAGCCGACCAGGAGGGCCACGGGACCCAGCTGCTGGGTGTAGCTAATTGTACCTCTTCTATAGCTTTTGTCGTCCCAGATTACTTCGAACATCTCCTGTTCAAACCGGGTGTGCTGGAGGCACTCTCAAGAGCAGTTGCTGCAAAGCTGGCCACTACAAATACAAACACTAATACTACTTTCATGTTTAATGCTAAAAAGACACCCATGCAGGTTAAGCCAAAGGGAGGAAAGATAGGAAGGAGAGAGGAAATGAAAGGTTGGACGAAGCTCGCAAAAATATCATAGGTAAAAAAAAGGAAGAATCTTTTTGATGCACCATCGGCTAGTAGTGAAGTAGAATTTTCTTTTGAAAAAAAGATGGATAGCTATGAGCGTATTTTGTATGGAGATATAAGTGTCTCTTCTAAGAGAGTGTGTATGGGTAGAGTGGAAGTAGTGAGGGATGGGAATGGGGGTACCACACATGTAGCCAGAGAAGTCGCCGCACTATATTGGCTTGATGCCGACTAGGTCCTTGATGGTACCTATGTCTGTTCGAAGATGTGTTTAGCCATAGCTCGGTTGACCCGAACACTTGGCTCTTGCAAGGTTGGCCCCCACAGCTGCCCATGGTATTTTAAGCACGAAGTTGTGTACCCGAGGTACGTACTATGCGACTGGGGTGGGCGTGCTGTGGGGTGTGTATTCCTATTTACATCGAGTGTAGGGGGGCTCCTCGAACTGAGTATTGGCTTGCGCCCGTTTTCTTGCCTCTCGTGCCTTGACGGAGGGCTGGTACTTCAGCCCCTGAATGCCGGGTTGGACTTCGGCTGCCAAAGCCGCTATATGCTCCTCAGTCCGGAGTGAGCGCTTCGTGTTGCCGTTGACTGTGATGACGCCCTTAGGTCCGGGAATCTTTAGCTTCAAGTATGCGTAATGGGGGACGGCGTTGAAACTAGCGAATGCCGTCCGGCCAAGGAGTGTGTGATAGCCACTATGGAAAGGTACAATGTCGAAGACCAAGTCTTCGCTGCGGAAGTTGTCCGGTGAACTGAACACTACTTCCAAGGTCCGAGTGCCCGAGCAGCGGGCTTCGACGCCTAGGATTACCTCTTTAAAGGTGGTGTTATTGGGTTTGATCCTTGACGGATCAATAAATCAGATTGAGGCTACTGCTTTGTCCATGAGGACTCTGATGAGGTGGTACCCGTCGATGATGGGGTCAAGAACCAGGGCCGCCAAACCACTGTGACGGATACTTGTCAGGTGGTCCATGGGGTCAAAGGTGATTGGACACGCCACCCATGGGTTGAACATCGGGCCTACTGGCTCTATGGCGTAGATGTTCCGGAATGCACGCTTCCTCTCCTTCTTAGGTATGTGTGTGGCGTAGATCATGTTCACCATTTTTTACTTAGGGAGGGAACTGCTTCTGGCCTCCATTGTTCAGCCCGCAAGGCTCGTCGTCGTCCTCGCTGCGGTGGCCCTTGCCTTGCTCCTCGGCTGTGAGCTTGCCAGCCTGTTTGATCACCCAATAGTTGCGGTTGGTGTGGTTAGCAGGCTTGTTCGGGGTGCCATGGATCTGGCAAGGCCTATATGGATTTTGTCGAGCGTGGTCGGGCCGTCCCTGTTCCCTTTAGAGGGTTTCTTCCGCTGACCGGATTTGGAATTACTGAATCCGGCATTCACTGTCATATTCTCGGCTTCACCACCATTGTGACGATGCTTATTTTTATTGCGCCGTGGTTTCCCGTTTTCGTCCCGGACTTCTGAGGTACCGGGGTCTTCGGGGTTGTTGTTTCTACGAGCCAACCAGCTATCTTCGCCTGCGCAAGAGCGGGCCATGAGTGAGGTAAGAGCCGACATCGTCCTCAGCTTGTCTTGGCCGAGCTGACGAGCTACCATTCGTCCTGGATGCTGTGTTTGATCGGCTATTGCCTCCGCTACCGTACAGTCGGCGATTTGGTTCTTCTTAGTCAAGAACCGATTCCAAAATTTCTGGGCTGATTCTCCGGGCTGTTGGACCACATGGCTCGGGTCATCGGCATCCTGAGGCCGAACATAAGTGCCTTGAAAATTGGCTCGGAAAGCATCCTCGAGTTCTTCCTAGCTCCCTATGGAGTTTTCAGGGAGGTTGTTCAACCAATGCCTGGTTGGTCCTTTGAGCTTTAATGGCGGCTATTTTATGGCATGGAGATCGTCGCCTCGGGCCATATGAATGCAGAGAACAAAATCTTTGATTCACATGGCTGGGTCTGTTGTCCCGTCATATTGTTCAATATTCACGGGTTTAAACCCTTCGGGGAATTGATGCTGCATCACTTCATCAATAAAGCACATCGGGTGAGCGGCACCCCTAACCCGGGCTACGTCGCACCGGAGATTGGCTACCATCTCGACCAGGTGCTGCTCCCAAACTCTATCATTTTGGTTGTGCCAACCTTGGTATCCCTTCCGTCAAGCCAGAGCGTACTCTCTAGATCCATAGATGGATCTTGTCTGACCTGCTCTAACGGCGAGGTCGTCTTGTAGATCATATTTATACTCTGACTGCGTCGGCTGCTTGCGTTTATGGCGAGGAGGAGCGGGTGGATATTCGGCCTCAACAGCTGGCCTATCCTGTCCTCGAGGGGGGGCGGTCGGGCTGGTCTGCCTGAGTACGTCTCAGGGGTGCAGGCTCAAGAGCCTCATCGTCAAATTGTGGCAGCGGTTTACGCTTAGGGTAGCTTTTGGTTTGCCGCTCATAGCCTTACCCTTCTCTGGCTACTAGGAATTTTGTCCATCTATCATTGAGGGTGTCTTGTACAACTTTTAGCTATTGCTTCTTCTTCTTCAAGCTTCGTGCGATGGCGATAAGTTGTTGTTTAAACTGCTCTTGGTCCAGCGGCTCCTCAGGGACGATGAAATCCTAGGCTCCAAGCTGACCTCCTCTTCGGAGAGGGGGAGGTAGTTATTGTCCTTGGAGTCATTGAGGTCCTCGGGATTATACTAATGATGGTGATCCTCCAAGTCTTCAGGCTATTGCTCGGGGGCAGCGGGGTCGGCGGGGTCTTCCATATTATCCGAGGTGTCGTTTTCTCCGGTGTCCGTGTTGCTTTCCCTGCCCCCACACCCATTGGATCATCGGCGCTGTCTTCGGTGTTTGGACGGCTCCTCACCTGGCCTGCTGCTATCTTGTCTGGCGGTGCCGTCGATGTTCTTCCCATTGGTTCCATCGCCGTTACCCTTGGGGGTGTCCACCATATAGACATCATAGGTGGAGGTGCCCGTCCACCTTCCGGTGACGGGAGGGGCCGTAGCACTTTGGGCGATGGCTTCGACATCTTCGTCAATGTCGTCAGCCTCATCAGAAGCGTAGTCCATCATGTCGGTTAAATCTTCGACAGTGGCTACTAAGTGGGTGGTGGGTGGGGTGTAAAATTCCCCGTGACCTGCCTCAAGACCAAGCCGGGCGTAGGTCGAGGATGGGCCATGATACGTCTCCAACGTATCTATAATTTATGAAGTATTCATGTTGTTATATTATCATTCTTGGATGTTTTACAATCATTTTATGGCAACTTTATATCATTTTTTTGGACCAACCTATTGACCCAGTGCCTAGTGCCAGTTGCTGTTTTTTGCTTGTTTTTTACATCGCACGAAATCAATATCAAAAGGAGTCCAAACACAGCAAAACTTTTTATGGACCAGAAGACCACCAGTGGGCCAGAGCAGCACCTGGGGGTGTCCTGAGGGGGGAACAACCCACCAGGGCGTGCCTGGGGGCCCAGGCGCGCCCAGGTGGGTTGTGCCCACCTCGGTGGCCTCCCGCACCCCTTCTTCGCCCTACAAATTGCCAAATATTCCAAAATCCTCGGGGGTGAACCTAGATCAGAAGTTCCGCCGCCGCAAGGTTCTGTTGCCTCCGAAAACCAATCTAGACCCCATTCCGGCACCCTGCCGGAGGGGGGAATCATCTCCGGTGGCCATCTTCATCATCCCGGCGGCCACCACAATGAGGAGGGAGTAGTCCACCCTTTGGGCTGAGGGTTTGTACCAGTAGCTATGTGTTTAATCTCTCTCTCTCTCTCTTGTTCTTGAGATGTCACGATCTTGATTTATCGCGGGCTTTGTTAATATAGTTGGATCATATGGTGTTTCCCCCTCTTTATCTTGTTTTGATGAATTGAGTTTTTGAGATTTCGTTGTTATCAGATTGAATACTTTTATGGATTTGAGAACACTTGATATATGTCTTGCAATTGAATACTCGTGGTGCAATGGGGTATCATATTGATTCACTTGATATATGTTTTGGCACTCAACTCGCGGATTCCCGAGGTGACATTGGGGTAATCTATGCATAGGGGTTGATGCACGTTCTTGTCTTTGTTTCTCCGATAGAAATGTTGGGGCACACTTTGAAGTTCTTTGTGTTGGATTGAGTATTATGAATATGAATTTTCTTTGGTGTTATTTTAGTACGAACTCTAGGACAGATCGAACAGAAAGAATAGCTTTGTGTTATTTTAGTACGAACTCTTGAATAGATCGAATAGAAAGAATAGCTTTGAAGTGGTTTCGTATCCTACAAAAAAATTATTCTTATGTTCTCCGCTAGATAGGAACTTTGGAGGGATTCTTCATCGCACTTTGAGGGGTGGTTATATGATCCAATTATATTAGCAGTGTTGAGAGATTGCACTAGCGAAAGTACGGACCCTAGGCCTCATTTTCAAGCATTGCAATACCGTTTTTGTGCTCGTTTACTATTTGCTATCTTGTTGTTTTTATTTATCCAGATTATAAAAATATATTTCTACCATCAATATTACACTTTTATCACCATCTCTTCGCCGAACTAGTGCACCTATACAATTTGCCATTGTATTGGGTGTGTTGGGGACACAAGAGATTTCTTGTATTTGGTTGCAGGGTCGTTTGAGAGAAACCATCTTCATCCTACACTTCTCACAGATTGATAAACCTTAGGTAATCCACTTGAGGGAAAATTGCTACTGTCCTACAAAACTCTACGCTTGGAGGCCCAACACGTGTCTACAAGAATAAAGTTGCATAGTAGACATGAAGCTCTTTTCTGGCGCCGTTGCCGGGGAGGTGAGTGCTTGAAGGTATATCTTTAGATCTTGCAATTAAATCTTTTAGTTTATTGTTTTATCACTAGTTTGGTTTATAAAAGAAAACTACAAAAAAAATGGAATTGAGGTTGCATCATATTATTGATCATCTTTATAATATCTTTCTTGAAAATGATGGTTCGGAAAACTGTGCTCAATTGTTAGAAGAAGAAGTCTATAAAATGTTTGGCACAAAATATTTGAATGATGAGGATGATTGCAATGTTGTTAGTATGAATTCTTTGAATATCCATGATGTTAATGATATGCAAAGCCATAAGCTTGGGGATGCTATATTTGATGAATATGATATTTTTAGTCCCCCAAGTTTTGATGAGAAAATTTATTATGATGATGCATGCCTCCTATTTATGATTATTATATTGATGAAAGTGGATTTGGAGAGGTCGTGACTTTATTTAATGATGAAGCCCCTATTTTGGAAGAGGTTTCAATTGATTATGGAAACAAAGTTGCTATCTATGATGATTATGGTGATGACATGTATGCCATATTGAATAATGATAACCATGAAACTTGTCATCATGATTTTAATTTTCAATCACATGATAGTTATTTTGTTGAATTTGCTTCTACTATATTGATGAGAATAAATTTGCTTATGTGGAGAGTAATAAATTTTCTATGCTTGCGGATCATGAAAAGAATGCTTTATGTGATAGTTATATTGTTGAATTCATTCATGATTGCACTGAAAATTATTATGAGGGAGGAACATATGCTTGTAGGAATTGCAATATTATCAAGTTTCCTCTCTTTATGTTGAAAGTTTTGAAGTTGTGCTTGTTTTGCCTTCCTATGCTAGTTGATTCTTGTTCCCAAAAATTGTTTGCTCACAAAACCCTATGCATAGGAAGTGGGTTAGGCTTAAATTTTCTACTCATGTGTTTCATGATGCTCTTGTTATGTTTCAATCCTTATCTTTTATGCGAGCATCATTGAACTCATTATGCCTAGCTAAAAGGCATTAAAGAAAAGCGCTTGTTGGGACACAACCCAACAATTTTACCTAGTGTTTTTGTGTTCACATGATTATGCTACTGTAGTAATCATGTTTTATTGCTTTTGTTTCAATAAAGTACCAAGTAAAGCCTTTGGGATCAGGTTGGGTGATAGTTGATTTGATCTTGCTGAAAAAACAGAAACTTTTGCGCTCACGAAAATAATTCATATTTTTAACAGAAGAGCTCTTTTGAGTTCATTCTTTTTGCAGAAGTTTAATATAAAAATTTCTCACGTGGTGCTAATTGTTTCATAATTTTTGGAGTAGCAGAAGTATGGTAGTTATCCAGATCATTACAGATTGTTCTGTTTTTGACAGATTCTGTTTTCAATGCATAGTTTGCTTGTTTTCTAGTTTCTATAGCTCATATTGCTCAATATAAATTGTGGAAATGATGAGGTACAGTAGGAATTGTGTGGAAACAATTATGAATCTTGTATTTTACAGTACGAAAGTGAAATGGTTTGCTCTTTATCATAGTAACCTATCTCACGAAGTTCCGTTAAGTTTTGTGTGATTGAAGTTTTCAAGTTTTGGGTGAGATGTCGATATGAGGAGAAGAAGGAGTGAGAAGACCCTAAGCTTGGGGATGCCCAAGGCACCCCAAGTTAATATCCAAGGAAGATCCAAGCAACTAAGCTTGGGGATGCCCCGGAAGGCATCCCCTCTTTCGTCTTCAACATTATCGGTAACCTCACTTGGAGCTATGTTTTCATTCGTCACATGATATGAGTTTTGCTTGGAGAGTCATTTTATTTTGCTAGGATTTGCTTGCTGTTACTTAGAATAATATTTTGCATCTTTATTTTCAATGAAAATGTCAAGGATAGCCTTTACCATGCTTATTTTGCAAGTATACATGTTGCTGTTTCAAAACAGAAAGTTTATCACTATTGCCAAACTTCCCTAGAAAAGTCAGAATGTGATAAAATGTTGAAACTTTTTGCATAATAAGCTCTGATAAATTTATACAGTGTGGAATATTTTCAGAATTTTTGGAGTTAGGGAAGTATAATGAATCTTGCATTCTTTACAGACTGTACTGTTTTGGCAAATTGCTATTATGTTTGCATTGTTTGCATATGTTTGCTTGTTTAATGATTCTATTCGAGGATAGGAGTGTTAAATATGCAGAGGCATTTAGTATGCAATGTTGAATAATGATTTTAGTGATTTTCTACAGTATAGAATGATAAGGTTTTTGCATTGGTTTATACTAACTTATCTCACGAGTTCTTGTTGAGTTTTGTGTGGATGAAGTTTTTAAGATTTAGGGAAACCGTGATATAAGAGGAATTAAGGAGACGCAAAAGCTCAAGCTTGGAGATGCCCAAGGCATCCCAATATAATATTTCAAGAAGTCTCAAGCATCTAAGGTTGGGGATGCCCCGGTAGGCATCCCACCTTTTTTCTTCAACAATTATCGGTTAGTATCGGTTGAGCCTAAGTTTTTGCTTCTTCACATGAGTTATGCTATTCTTAGAATGTCATTTTATTTTCATTTTGCTTGCTGTTTTAATAAAATACTTACATCTGAAAGTTTTTAAATAAAATAGAGTCCTCAAATAGTTGCCAGGGAGGCTAGGTAAGCGGCATTCACATCCCGCCAACGAAGCTCTTTTCTATGGAATTGCTCTAGTGCTTCACTTATATCTTTTTGAGCACGGCGTGCTTCAGTATTTTGAATAAATTCTCTCTTGCTTCACTTAAATTAATTTGAGAGAAAGAAATATTATGCTCATGATCTTCATTTATATCTTTTTGGAGTAGCTTGTCATTTTCTCTTGTGCTTCACTTATATCCTATGAGTAAATTGTTGACTAAATTGAATATCATGAAGTTGAAATCATATCATGCCTAGTGGTAGCTTCACATTGGGTTTAGAAAGTGAAATATTTTGAGGCTTGACAATCACAATATTGGTCATACAAGCAATTCACGAATAATTTGTATAAGGAAGAGAACTTTCACATGCAAATATACTATCCTCGAAATCTTTTGTGATTGTGAGCCCCCATCAAAATATTATATGCCAAAATTGTTGACGTTGGACAAGGAAGATAACGTAATGGTTTATGTTTGTTCACATTCACATAGAAGTTATATTGTCATAGATCCTTCAACATGTGGTGCTTGCCCCCCATCTTTGCTAGCCAAAAATTCCGCACCAAGTAGAGATACTACTTGTGCATCCAAAAATCCTTAAACCCAAATCTTATTTTCAAGAGTCCACCATACCTACCCAAGGATTGAGCAAGATCCTTCAAGTAAGTTGTCATCAGTGCAATAAGGCAATAAAAATTGCTTCTAAAAGTGTGAGATCATTTAGTGTAAGAGAAAATTGAGCGTTGTACGAACTTGTGATGGCAAAGAATAAAAGCGACAGACTGCATAATAAAGGTTTCTATCATAAGGAGAAATATAATGTGATGTTCTTTTGCACTAAGGGGTTGAGCATACAAACAAATAAGCGCATGGCAACCTCTGCTTCCCTATGCAAAGGGCCTATCCTTTTTATTTATTTATTTACTTTTATGCAAAGAGTCAAAGTTTATCTCTCTATTCCTTTTTTTATTTTTCTCCTTTAGCAAGCATCATGTGGTGAGGAAAGATCTAGGCACATATGTCCAGTTGAATATGGGTAGCATGAGTTATTATTGTTGACATCACCCTTGAGGTGAATATGTTGGGAGGCAAAACAATAAGCCCCTATATTTCTATGTGTCCGGTTGAAACGTTTTGCTCATGTGTATGCGGTGAGTGTTAGCAATCATAGAAGACTATACGATGGTTGAGTATGTGGAGCTCTTACTTAAACACTGTTGAATAAGTTGAATTACAATTGCTTGGTGACTGAGAACATAGGTTTTTGAGTTTCAAGAGAATTCATTGTTTGAACCTTAACATGTGAATTGGTTGCTACTTTAACATGAGAAGTTTTATAAGAAATAATTGTTGTTATGATGCTAGGAAAAGTGATTGAAATTGTCATTGATCAAACTTGTGCACTTTCCTAGCATTCACACTTCATAAATTATTTCTTCTATCATTTACCTACTCGAGGACGAGTAGGAATTAAGCTTGGGGATGCATATACGTCTCCAATGTATCTATAATTTATGAAGTATTCATGCTGTTATATTATCATTCTTGGATGTTTTTACAATCATTTTATGGGAACTTTATATCCTTTTTTGGGACTAACCTATTGACCCAGTGCCCAGTGCCAGTTGCTGTTTTTTGCTTGTTTTTTACATCGCAGGGAATCAATATCAAACGGAGTCCAAACACCGCAAAACTTTTTATGGATTTTTTATGGACCATAAGACCACCAGTGGGCCAGAGCAGCACCTGGGGGGGTGCCCCGAGGGGGTCACAACCCACCAGGGCGCGCCTGGGGGCCCAGGCGTGCTCAGGTGGGTTGTGCCCACCTCGGTGGCCTCCCGCACCCCTTCTTCACCCTATAAATTTCCAAATATTCAAAAACCCTCGGGGGTGAACCTAGATCAGAAGTTCAGCCGCCGCAAGGCTCTGTAGCCACCGAAAACCAATCTAGACCTTGTTCCGGCACCCTGTCGGGGAATCATCTCCGGTGGCCATCTTCATCATCCCGGCGGCCACCACGATGAGGAGGGAGTACTCCACCCTCGGGGCTGAGGGTTTGTACCAGTAGCTATGTTTTTAATCTCTCTATCTCTCGTGTTCTTGAGATGTCATGATCTTGATGTATCACGGGCTTTGTTAATATAGTCGGATCATATGGTGTTTTCCCCTCTTTATCTTGTTGTGATGAATTGAGTTTTTCCCTTTGAGATTTCGTTGTTATCGGATTGAATACTTTTATGGATTTGAGAACACTTGATATATGTCTTGTAATTGAATACTCGTGGTGACAATGGGGTATCGTACTGATTCACTTGATATATGTTTTGCACTCAACTCGCGGATTCCCGAGGTGACATTGGGGTAATCTATGCATAGGGGTTGATGCATGTTCATGTCTTTGTTTCTCCGGTAGAAATCTTGGGGCACTCTTTGAAGTTCTTTGTGTTGGATTGAGTATTAAGAATATGAATTTGTTTTGGTGTTATTTTAGTACGAACTCTAGGATAGATCAAACGGAAACAATAGCTTTGTGTTATTTCAGTACGAACTCTTGAATAGATCGAACAGAAAGAATAGCTTTGAGGTGGTTTCGTACCCTACAAACAATTTATTCTTATGTTCTCCGCTAGATAGGAACTTTGGAGTGATTCTTCATCGCACTTTGAGGGGTGGTTATATGATCCAATTATATTAGCATTGTTGAGAGATTCCACTAGCGAAAGTACATACCCTAGGCCTCATTTTCAAGCATTGCAATACCATTTTTGTGCCCGTTTACTATTTGCTACCTTTCTGTTTTTTTATTTTGATTATAAAAATATATTTATACCATCAATATTACACTTTTATCACCATCTCTTCGCCGAACTAGTGCACCTATACAATTTGCCATTGTATTGTGTGTGTTGGGGACACAAGAGATTTCTTGTATTTGGTTGCAGGGTCGTTTGAGAGAGACCATCTTCATCCTACACCTCTCATGGATTGATAAACCTTAGGTCATCCACTTGTGGGAAAATTGGTACTGTCCTACAAAACTCTGCGCTTGGAGGCCCAATCTACAAGAATAAAGTTGCGTAGTAGACATCAGGCCATCCGCGATGGCCATAATCCGGATCCGATCTAGTGCCTCATTTAACAAGGCAAGACTAGCCGGATCGGTATATGGAGCTTCTTCGGAGTCGACCTCCGATACGATGGTGCGAGGGGCGAGTCCGTCCACAGTTGACTCCCGGTATTCGGACGCTGAAGTCACATCCGGACTTGAGGCCGGATCCATGGCAAAAGAAACGAGTCCGGACGGGGTTGACTCCCTATATTCAGACTCAAAGATCACGTCCAGACTTGAAGCCGGATCCGAGCTGAGGGCCGACCTAGGGATTGGGTCAGAAGGGGATCCTGAAGTTAAAGCTTCAGGGTCTTCGGGCGCCTCGGGCAAAGCCGAGAAGCCGGTGAAGTTCAAATCACCTCGAGCGTCAGCGACATACTCAAGGTTACCGAACTTGATCTGGTGCTTAGGGGCGAAGCTGTCGACCTAGTCGAGATGACCGGCCAAGTTGGTGTGCAGAACGACACCGCCGAACGTGAAAAGCTGGCCGAGGACAAAGATATCCCCGGTGTTGATGCCATCTCTGATGATCAGGCGAGCCATAGATCCTCCGATTTCACAGTGGAACTCTCAATGAAAGCACCAAAGTCGGTGTCAAAACCACCGGATCTCGGGTAGGGGGTCCCGAGTTGTTGCTTGATTATATTGAAGTGTATAGGATGATTACAGAGTCGATCTACCACGAGATCCGATGAACTAAACCCTAGGTGAGTAGGATGATGGTTGTTGTTCTAGCCTCTACGGACTAAACCCTCTGGTTTATATAGACACTAGGGGTACTAGGGTTACACATGGTCGGTTACAAGGATGGAATAATCACACCGATTCTTCTTATCTTGACTTGGAGGACACACCAAGGCACCAAAGATCTCCTATCCGGATACAGAATCGCCTCGTAGTTTGGCCTTCTAGCTGTTGCAGTGCGGCCCACCTGTCTGGCCCATGAGAGATTGGCTGGCAGCCCGAGGACCCCCTAGTCCAGGACTCCCTCGGGGGATGATATTTAAACCACTTCTCCTTAGGGAGATCAACATGAGCAGTAAAGAATTCACAAAATGTGGCTACTATCTCAGAGTCAAGTCCATATTTAGCACTAAACTTGTGAAAAGCATCGGTTCCCATAAAAGACTTAACGCAATCAAGCTCAAGATTTATACCTGAATCTTTACCTTTGTCAAACTTCCAATCTTCAGAGTTGCATTTAATTCTTTCCAAAAGATTCCACTTGAATTCAATAGTTTTCTTCATAAAAGACCGGTAGAAGAAGAATCGAGCATGGTTTGATCATTATGAGGAAGCCGAGCTTAAAAATTCTGAATAATAATTTCGCTTGAGAGCTCGTGATTGGAGCATGTGTACATCTGTACTTAAGCCTCCCCCAAGCTTGAGCGATACTTTCTCCTTCATGAGGCCAGAAATTATATATAAAGTTCCGGTCACCATGAACCAGATACATAGGATAAAACTTCTAATGAAATTCCAATTTCAATCGGTTCCAATCCCGCGTTCCAATATCATCACATAGCCTATACCATGTTAATGCCTTTCCCTCCAAAGATAATGGAAAAAATCTTCTTCTTAACTCAATCTTCAGATAAACCAGCAAGCTTAAACAATCCACAAATTTCATCCACATAGATCAAGTGCATATCAAGATGTATTGTTCCATCTCCTGCAAAAGGATTAGCTAGCAGTTTCTCTAACTTACCCGAAGTAATATCATAATAAATATTTTCAATAGGTGCAGTAGGTTGAGGGGCAACTCTTTGTACTTCCGTTCGAGGTGAAGATACCCCGAAGAAACAAGTGACAGTAAATTTCAGCACTTAATATAAATGATTCCTTACCAAAGGCACTTCACTCCCCGGCAATGGCGCCAGAAAAGAGTCTTGATGACCCACAAGTATAGGGGATCAATCATAGTCCTTTCAATAAGTAAGAGCATCAAACCCAATGAGGAGCAGAAGGAAATGACAAGCGGTTTTCAGCAAGGTATTTTATGCAAGCATTGAAATTATCGGTAACAGATAGTTTGATAGCAAGATAATTTGTAACGAGCAACAAGTAGCAATTGTAACAAGGGTGCAGCAAGGTATCCCAATCCTTTTTGTAGCAAAGGACAAGCCAGAACTTTCTCTTATAGCAAGCAAAGCGTTCTTGAGGACACACGGGAATTTCATCTAGTCGCTTTCATCATGTTTGTTCGATTCGCGTTCGTTACTTTGATAATTTGATATGTGGGTGGACCGGTGCTTGGGTGTTGTTCTTACTTGAACAAGCCTCCCACTTATGATTAACCCCTCTCGCAAGCATCCAAAATTATGAAAGAAAAGTAAGATAAATCTAACCATAGCATGAAACATATGGATCCAAATCAGCCCCTTACGGAATAGCGCATAAACTAGGGTTTAAGCTTCGGCCACTCTAGCAACCCGTCATCTAATTACTACTCTGCAATGCCTTCCCTTAGGCCCAAAGATGGTGAAGTGTCATGTAGTCGACATTCGCATAACGCCACTAAGGGAATGACAACCTACATATCATCAAAATATCGAATGAATACCAAATCCACATGATTACTTATGACAAGACTTCTCCCATGTCCTTAAGAATAAAAGTAACTACTCACAAATCATATTCATGGTCAAGATCAGAGGAGTACTGAATATCATTAAGGATCTGGACATATAATCTTCCACCAAATAAACCAACTAGCATCAACTATAAGATGTAATCAACACTACTAGCAACCCACAGGTACCAATATGAGGTTTCGGGGCAAAGATTGAATACAATAGATGAACTAAGATTTGAGATGAGATGGTGCTAGTGAAGATGTTGATGAAGATTGGTCCTCCCATGATGAGAGGATCGTTGGTGATGACGATGGTTTTGATTTCCCCCTCATGGAGGGAAGTTTCCCCGGTGGAATCGCTCCACCGGAGAGCAAAAGTGCTTCTGCCCAGGTTCCACCTCGAGACGGCGGTGCTTCCTCCCGAAACCTTTCTTCTAATTTTTTCTATGTCAAATGGCACCATATAACAGAAGATGGGCTTCGGAGGCCTGCCAGGGGCCTCACAAGCTCAGGGGGGCGCCCCCAGGCTTGTGGCTGCCTGGTGGACCCTCCTTCTGTTGATTCTTTCGCCAATATTTTTTCTATATTCCAAAATAATTCTCCGTCAGTTTTCAGGTCACTTGGATTCGTGCAAAATAAGTGTCTCTAATATAGTCCTTTCCAGTCCAGAATGACAGCCACCGGCAATCTCCCTCTTCATGTGAAACTTGCAAAATAAGAGAGAAAAGGCATGAGAATTGTATTATAATGTTAAATAACAGTCCATAATGCAATAAATATCGAAAAGAAATCATTATGCAAACTGGGCGTATCAGGCAGCATGCTTGTAAGCCACCATAAGGGGATCTTTAGAATCCCGAGTCCCAGAAACCTGCTGAGCAACCAATTTTGAGTCACCCATGCATCTGATGCGGCTGGGGTTCATCTCCTTAGTCATATGGAGCCCATGAAGCAATGCTTCATATTCTGCTGCATTATTAGTACAGTGAAACATTAATCTCAAAACGTAACACAATTTACCACCTCGTGGGATGTCAAGACAACTCCAGACCCTCAATCTTCCAACTACCTGGACCCACCAAAGTGTATTGTCCAGTATGTATTATCCGGCTTCTCATGGGGAATTTGTAACTCAATCCAGTCATTGATGAAATGAGAAAAGCTTGGGACTTGATGGTTGTCTGCGACACATACTTCAGATGATGTGGACCAAGCTCAATAGCCCACTTGGCAACCCGGCCTTTAGCTTCTCTGTTTTGGGTAATATCCCCCAGAGGTGTTGAACTGATGACGGTGAGAGTGCTCCTAGAAATAATGCTTCAACTTACGACTTGCCATGAAAATACTGAAGACCAGCTGCTGCCAATGTGGATACCGTTGTTTAGAATCGGTCAAGACCTCACAAACATAATAAACTGGCCGCTGGACTGGATATTATTTACCTTGCTCCTTGCGCTCCACGACTACTGCAACACTGACCGCCTTGTTATTAGCATCAATGTACAAGAGCATAGGTTGCTTTCTTTGAGGAGCTACAAGGATGGGCGCTTCAAACAACTGCTTCTTGAGGCACTCAAAGGTTTTTATCTACTATAGCATCCCAGACAAAGTTATCTGTTTTCTTCAGTAGTTTATACAGAGGAATAGCCTTCTCACCAAGCCAGCTTATAAACCAACTTAGAGCCGCCACACAGCCTATCAGCTTTTAATCAACGTTGATATTAGTTGGCTTCTGTAAGGTCGTGATAGTCTTAATCTTTTCTGGGCTGGCTTGGTACTCTGCTCAGAAACAATAATACCCAGTAACTTCCCTGCTGGGACTCCGAACACACATTTTGCCAGGTTGAGCTTCATCGGATACACTCCAAGGTTATCAAATGTCTCCTTCAGGTCAGCAAGGAGGGTTTGTTTCTTCTGGGACTTGACCATGATGTCGTCGACATAAGCGTGCACATTGCATCTGATCTGCTTGTGAAAGAAATTCTGGACATAGCGCTGGTAAGTTGCACCTGCGCTCATCAGTCCAAATGGCATGGACATATAACAGAAAGCTCGAAAAAGGTGTTACGAAAGTTGTTTTCTCCTAGTCTTCCTCTTTCATCTTTATCTGATGATATCCAGAGTATGCATTGAGGAACCACAGACTCTCGCAGCCAGCAGTGGAGTCAATTATCTGATCAATGCAAGCAAGAGAAAATGGATCCTTGGGGCAGGCTTTGTTCAAGCCAGTGTAATGAATACACCTGTGCCAAGTACTGTTCTTCTTCGAAACAAGCACTGGGTTAGCCAACCACTACGGATGAAAAACTTCAACAATGAACCTGGCAGCTAGGAGTCAGGCCACCTCTTCTCTAATGTCTTTGTGTCGCTCCTCATTGAAACGAGGGAGGTATTACCGTACATGCTTCATCTTAGGATCAACATTAAGTCAGTGCTGAATGAGTTCTCGGTACACCAGGCATGTCAGAAGGTTTCCATGCAAAGATTTCCCGATTCTCATGGATGAACTCGGTGAGCGTGCTTTCCTATTTGGGGTCCATATCCGCACCAATAGTGAACTGCTGAGATGAGTCACCGGGGGTGAAATCAACCTGCTTAGTGTCTCTGGCTGACTTAAACTTGAGTAGTGGATTGGACTCGGTAGTTGGCTTTGTCGGTGAGGTCATATCAGAAGGATCGACATTCACTACAAAAAAAGACACATCCGTGACATTTTGGGCCGAACGAATTTTTTTTCTGTCATACATATGACACTTCTATGACGATAATTGTGACAAAACCCGGTATCATCATAGATGTGGTGGGCTCCTACTTCTATGACAAAAAATCATGACAGAAAATGGGCTTTTCGTCCTGGGCGTGCCGGAGACGCAGCTGCATGACATTCTTTGGGCCGTCCATGACAGAAAAACCGTGGTAGAAGCGAGGACGAGGAAAATTTCGGGGAGTTCCCGGTTACGGTGGGAGGTTGGGGGCCGAGCGATGCGCGTTTCTCTCTTACACGTACGCGCATGTGTGCGAGGCGTTGGCTCTAACTGAACCGGAGCGAGGCGTTGGGCTCTAACTGAACCCGAGCGATTGCACTGCAGGCTATGCGTTACTGAACCCGAGCGATCGATCGATGGCTGTTAACTGAACCCGATCGAGCGATTCCTTCGCTACTGCTGCTAACTGAAGCCGATCGATGCTGCCTCTGGGATGAACAGTGAGCGTTGCGGGGGGGTTTGGATGAACAGTGAGCGGTGGCGTTGCCTCTGGATGAACAGGACCCCGTGGTGTGGTGGAGGGCTGGATGAACAGTAGACGGTGGAGGGGTGCCCGTGGAGGGGTGGTTGAACAGGACCCCGTGGTGTGGAAGGCTGGATGAACAGTAGACGGTGGAGGGGTGGTTGAACAGTAGCCGGTGGAGTAGCGCGCGGTGGAGGCTGGATGAACAGGAGTCCGTGGAGGCTGGAGGAGGTTGACGGTAGCCCGTGGAGGCTGGAGGAGGTCGACGGTGGAGATGAACAGTATCCCGTGGAGTCCCGTTTTGCGGTACGCCACACCCCTCCCGATGAACAGGACCCCCGTTTCGACCGTAGGAGGTCCGTTTCATCCGTTTTGCGGTACGCCACACCCCTCCCGATCAAC